>NC_133874.1:8139492-8150434 GCF_044706935.1 Curcuma longa
ATTATTTTGGACACCACTTTAGCCAATTAATTTCTCATTCACCCATAATCGGTTTTGAGCAAATTAATAGTCTAGATTTATCTACGCGAAACGTAGATTTCGATTTTGAAGTCATATCAGACTTTCAACGATCGATGTCACTTTAATTTTGCCTTGCAAAATCATATCCAACAAATCTAACAAATAATTAACTTGTACATATTTGAAAAGTTTATTTTTTTATTGTGTTTTTATGTTATATCAATCAACATCAACCTAAAATAACTTTTTAGGATAAAAAACCTTTAAAATACACTTTATTTCTCTCCTAATTTATTTTCTTTTTTTTTAATTTAAACATCTTATTTTTCCATAAAAATTTTATATTTGTTTGAGCATTAAAAATTAGAAGGCCTCTCCTTATTTTTATTATCATTAAATTAAAAGAACGTTTTTTTATTTTTATTATCATCAAAAGAATATCTTATATTTTAAAAATATTAAAAATGTATTTTATGTATTGGAAATATTTGTTTTCAGTGTTGTCATATTTAATTTTCATATTTACTTTCCTGAAAAAGTAAATTGAAAATTTTTGAATTTTTTTCTAAAATCAAGCAAGTATTAAGAGCACTTTGAGCTCCCATTGTGATTAATGCTATGTTTGGATGAGGTGAAAGAAGATTGGTTAAAAAAGAAAGAGAAAGGAGAGAAAGTAAGTATTTATGTTTCTTTTATTTATTTAGAAGGTTCATTAATGTAGATGTGTTACTTTATTTAGGAGGGAAGGAAAAAAGAAGATTAAATATATAAAGTTATAAAAATATTTTTATTTGTTAAAAAAAGATAACACAGGTAGAGGACGAACGAAAAATTATAAAATTCTGTCAATATTGCATATAGAAATTGGGATATAGAAGATCCTAAAATAACCCTATTTAGATAAGTCTTTGTTCTTGAAGAAGAAGATGATTAGAGTTACATGTCTCTATCCTCTTGAGTCTTATTCTCGAAGAGATTTACGACGAGAGCTAACGTCGATGTCGTATAATGCGAACAGTTGAATATTAGACGATGACAGCACGTGTTGTGTGAGGAGTGTAAGTGCAAAGACAATATATCTAAATAGGTGAGATAATTTGAAAATTAATATTTTAAAATAGAGATAAAATTAAAATAAAATATTTTTAAGTTTTTCTTTCTCTTTCTTACACCCCAAATTGAAGTATAAAATATTATAACAATTCATAAACATGCAAGGGTAAAGTTGCATGTAAAGTTTAATTTTCTCTTCCCTTCTCTTTTTTAACTGACTCTGTTTCAAACAAGGGTCAAATTTCTCTTTCCCTTTATTTACCCTTTCCTTTCTTCACCTCCCCAAACAAAGCGCTCCCTATTTGGGGAGGGCTCCTTTCTTTTTTTTTTTATGGGGAGGACTCCCTAGACCCGACCACGGGCCGGGTCTAACCCGGTTAGCCGGGTCGAATCGGAACCGGCTCGGCAGGATGCCGGGCCGATTCCGGTTCAATAGGTGTGAAATCGACGGGTTGAACCACCAGTTCAAAAATTTAACTCCAGTCGATTGGATACACCTCATCAGTCGACTGAATTTAACTCCAGTCGACTGATGAGAAAAGACAGTCGACTGGATTTTGAATTTTTACAAAAATCAGGTGTGTGATTTCAGCAATTCATTAGTCATTTTCTTAGTTTGACTAAATCAGTCGACTGGGATGGTAAATTTCCTGAAGTGCACTTTTTAAAATAAATTTTAAATTTTAAATTTTTTAATATAATAATCTCGAACCGTCACGAACCGTGAACCGGCGGTTCCAAACCGTGAATCGTAACTGTTCCGGTTGAGAAGTGCGTCGAGACACGTCACCAGACCTAGCTCGCCGTGAGGTGGAACCGATGGGAAAGAAGAGCAGGAGAAGAAGAAGCTCGAGGGCCACAGGACCTGCAGGCACAGCAAACGTCAGTAGGACGACCGGAGGTGGCTCCGGCGCGACCACTCCGACGCTCAAGTTAGCAATGGCGAGAGGAAGAAGAAGATGAACAGTAAAGGCTTGAGCGTGTAAAAGTTGAGAGAGTTCGGCCCCCCTATATCTGTCCGACGGAGTGGTCTTTTAAAGGAAGGGATGAGCGTGCGCACGTGTCACGTCATCATTCAGGAGTGTCTCATCGTGGTTAATGAGATGTTAGGAACCATCGAGTTCTCTGTCCCATCGCCGTAAACGTATCACCTTGTTAATCGTCTGCGTACAGGCATCAGAGAGATAACATTAATTAAATGGGGCGTGGGCTTGTCAGAGGTCATGATGAGGTGGGCCAGAGTGTTGCGGAGTGATCTGGCAAGGCTAGGGCCGAATGAGGATTCGACTGAGGCTTGGGCCGAATGACGATTCGGCGGAGGCTGTGGCCGAATGAGGATTCGACTGAGGCTATGGCCGAATGAGGATTCAGCGGGGGCTACAGCCGAATGAGGATTCGGCGATGGGTGTGGCCGAGTGGGGATTCGGCTAAGGCTACGGCCGAATGGGGATTCGGCGATGGGTTCGGCCGAATGGGGATTCGGCCAAGGCTTATTAGACCAAGGGAGATTTGTACAGGGTTTATCAGGTGTCTGGGCGAGATTCAAGTCAGACCCGGATCAGACTCTAGCTCGTGCTGACGTCATCGTGGATATCTGCCGTAACAGTAACCGTCTTGGGCGGTTAAGGTTAAATGTTGACCTGTCATGAACCGTCAAACTGACGATTTTGAATTGTCAAATCGTCGATTCTAAATCGTGGTCGGGTCTAGGACTCCCCATTTGAGTAGGATTGTTGTTGGAAAATTTGTTGACACTGAGAAAACGAATGAAAAAGTTTCTTTTGAAACGGCGTCGATGTGGTACGGTGGGGATCACAAATCGCCCACCGTTGGAGATGGCTCAAGTAGAGTTGTTTTGTTCTAAACGGCATGTGGTGATGGTGGTCTTATGCCTCCACGGAGGTATCCAACCGTAGCACGACACCTGGCACCTTCCGCCCTCCAACAAGAAGAAAAGCAGCAGTTAGAGGAATGGGCGGCCGCGCACGTGTGGCGCACGGCCTCCCCTTCTCCCCAGCTTGGGTTTCTTTATAAAGGCCTCCTCCCGGCGATCTCGTCGGCCTCTCGCTCTTTGCTCTCCTTGCTCCTCTCCTCGCCCTCCGCCGTGACGATGGCCGATGTCGCCGACGACGCTTCCATGGACGCCGTCCAGAGGCGCCTCATGTTCGAGGACGAGTGAGTCTCCCTCTCTCTCTCTCTCTCTCTCGGCTCTGTCCCCTTCGATCCGCGCGGTTGATTACATAGTGTTTCGCCTCGATCCTGCTGCTTTATGGTTCTTCTGATTGTTCATTCTCCGTATGAGTTTGATTCGCTAGGTCTGCAGTTGTTAATCGGATGAATCGCGTTTTTAGATGTGAGGTAGTTAGCGATGGGGGTTGGAAACTTTCCGGAGGAGTAGCTGATGTGCTTCCGTAGATCTAGGATTAATGGTGAATCTGGGAAAATCTGATTGATCGTACACGGTATTAGTACATCTTGAAATGAATTGGATTAGAAGAGATGATGCAGCGACGAAAGCACTCAAATAAAGTATTAAGAGTTAGATATGATGAACTTTTTTTTCCTTTCAATTATCTCGTTTCAAAGATAGTATAATCATACTCCATGTAGTACTCAATCCATATCTATTTTTATTAGATCTTTACTTTTTGTATCGATTTATTCAGATTACTAATATCCTTCTCTAAGGTGAGCGAACTATGCTAATTTCCAAGGTTTACATTCTTGTGCTCTGCTGCCTCTAGTATTTCCCTTGTTAGTTGTTTGTAAAGCTTGTCTTGAATCTCAACTGTGCTAGATCTGTGATTTCATGGTTGCAGATGTATCTTGGTGGATGAGAATGACAACGTGATTGGACATGAATCCAAATACAACTGTGAGTAATGGTTTTGATACTCCTAGCTGATTTCACCATCTATGTTAGTTTTTTCACAGAAAGTTTTCTTAGATTACTAGTCAGACTATAAAATGTCTAAATTGGACTACTAAAACAAACCCTAAAATAACTACATTAATTATCAATATCAACTGGACTATCTAAATAAGCCCTGAAATAGCTATTTCAATGTTTCATCCCCTTTGGGCTATATACTCTTCTCTGGATTCTTTGCTTCCCAGCTCTCTGGCAAACTCAAGATTGGGTGTTTTGTGGCCATAGTCTTTTTGGATGCTTGATAGGAATAAACTCATCCAACTGCAATATGCATGATTATTTTTGTTGGTGTTGAATTATTTTGGATGCTGGATTGATTTCTCATCTCGTGTGTTTCTAGGCCATCTGATGGAAAAGATTGAATCACTGAACCTTCTCCATAGAGCTTTTAGTGTTTTCCTATTCAACTCGAAATATGAGTTGCTACTTCAGGTACGCGATGAGCAATGGTGACACTTATGCTAAACCCCAAGTATTCATATCTAACTAAACTTAAATAGGTTGATCATCTACTTCCATGTGTTGATTATATGTGTAATGTTGAACACTTATACTTTTGTAGATGCTGAGAGCAACATGTAACTTTTAACATTTTAGTTGTTTTCTTGTCTGCTTGGTTTCTCTACCAGCCAATGATGACATAATCAACTCAAGAACCTTATATTTACCCTATGTCTTAAGAATATTTTTAACATGGTACTCGAAGAATCATGCTCGTCTCAGTAATATGCATCCACCAAATCTCATGTTAATCCAATTGTGTATGCAAGCGAAGACCTATTAAGAATATAAATATGTAGATCAACTCAAGCTTTTGAAATAAGTTGTCATGCAAAACACCACTATTTGCATCTATTGTTCTCATATCTTGGTGATTGCAGCAAAGATCTGAAACAAAAGTAACATTTCCTCTGGTTTGGACAAATACCTGCTGCAGTCATCCGCTCTACCGAGAATCTGAACTTATTCAGGAGAACTACTTAGGTAATATTTGTATTCGCCTTCGGTCCTGGACACTATGTATCCTGACTTTTTCCGGGACAGGGGTTAGAAATGCTGCACAAAGAAAGTTGCTGGATGAGCTAGGCATTCCTGCTGAAGATATACCTGTTGACGAATTCATTCCTCTCGGCCGCATGCTCTATAAAGCTCCATCTGATGGAAAATGGGGGGAACACGAAGGTATGCCCTGTCTGTTGGCCTTCGGTTAGAATCCATTAGTCGATGATATACTGATTCTGATGGATGCTCCTCTTGCCCATAGTCGACTACCTGCTTTTCATCGTCCGGGACGTGAAGCTGCTGCCGAATCCTGATGAAGTTGCCGACGTGAAGTACGTGAACCGAGATCAGCTGAAGGAGCTGCTGAGGAAGGCAGATGCCGGCGAGGAGGGTGTCAAGCTCTCTCCATGGTTTAGGCTGGTGGTCGATAACTTTCTAATGGAGTGGTGGGCTCGTGTGGAGCAAGGCACTCTCCTGGAGGCAGCTGATATGAAAACCATTCATAAACTGGTTTAGGAGTTGTCGTAGGTGCTTTACGGTTCCTGCCTAATTGTGTTGAGAAAGTTCTGCATTCCGTTGGGCCTGTTGTCCATCCCTCGGACTGACTTGTAATAAGGGTTCTTTAAACCATGTCGAAGTGACTCTGAATCATTTGGCATTATCGTAACAAGTGGTTCCGATGGAAGCCCTTGTTCGATTTAATCAAATTTTTGCTCATCCCTAAATAAAGATTTACAAAAAGGAAGTATGGTATAAATAAAATTAGAAAGTTGAATGATTTGCTTGCTTAATAAAGCAGATTTGTGCTCGAGAAGCATCGAACGACAACTAGGAAATGAATAGCATGAAGAAGAAACTAAAATTGTTTGCTAGACTGACTGACTACACAGGGAAGATAGACACAGGTGAGAAACTTCTAAGCTGTCGTAATTTCTGGGGCGATAGTGCTCGGGGTCGGTATCAAAGCCAACATTTGGTTTTTAATTATACCCATGCAGGTCTCGATCTCCCTGTAGATCGGAAGGTTATGTGGAGAACATGGTTGCAAGCTCGCAAGAGCAGAATCAAGAATCTGGGCGATCTCGGCCGGTGGGTACTGTCTCTCTGTACAGATCTGCACAAGCAAATCCAAATTATGGGGCTTGCAATTAGAATTGAACAAGCATTATGAAACTATTAGGAGAATTTTTATTTTGAGGGCAGAAAGATATTTAATAGATGAGTTGATATGGAAATACAGGAAAGAAACTATAGGATCGTTTCAAATATGATCATTTTTGCATTTCTTATCAATTGTATACATAAAACTTTAAACATGTCTCAAACAATAATCTATCCCTAACCTTCACAATTACAATTACAGATGTGTAATAGTAAAGCACAGCAATAAGAAAATTAGGATTCGAATATCAAATGAGATGAATATCTTGAAGAGTGTGCATAAAACATACTCCGGATTTACCTAATAGACGTGAAGGGGAAAGAATGTCTGCCTCCAAGATTAGTTTATTAGATGAGTTGGTGTGGAAATACAACAAAGAATCTACAAGATTGTTTCAAGTATGATCATTTTTGCATTTCTTATCAATTTTATACATAAAACCTTAAACATGTCTCAAGTAATAGTTTATCCCTAGCTTTCACAATTACAAATGTGGTATAGTAGTAAAACACTTAGAGGAGCAATAAAAAAATTAGGGTTCGAATATCAAATGAGATGAATATTTCAGAGGGTGTGCATAAATTGTACTTTGGATTTACCTGGTAGGCGAATGAAGGGGAAGACCATCTATCTCTAGGATTAATTTAATAGATGAGTTGGTATGGAAATACAACAAAGAATCTACAGGATTGTTTCAAATACGATCATTTTAGCGTTTCTTATCAATTTTATACATAAAACTTTAAACATGTCTCAAATAATAGTCTATCCCTAGCTTTCATAATTACAAATGTGGTACAGTAGTAAAACACTTAGAGGAGCAATAAAAAAATTAGGATTTGAATATCAAATGAGATGAATATCTTGGAGGGTGTGCATAAATTGCTCTTTGGATTTACCTAGTAGGCGAATGAAGGGAAAGACCCTCTACCTCCAAGATTAATTTAATAGATGAGTTGGTATGGAAATACAACAAAGAATCTATGGGATTGTTTCAAATATGATCATTTTTGCATTTCTTATCAATTATATATATAAAACTTTAAATATGTCTCAAATAATAGTCTTTCACAATTACGGATGTGGTGTAGTAATAAAGCACCTAGAGAGGAGCAATAAGAAAATTAGAGTTCGAATATCAAATGAGATGAATATCTTGGAGAGTGTGCATAAACTGTACTCCCAATTTACTTGGTAGGCAAGTGAGGGGGGAAAGACCATCTACCTCCAAGATTAATCGAGCAAAGTCCGGATACTTCAATATATATATATATATATATATAGCCTATCCTAAACCAGCCTTAGGTATGGGAATTGTTAATTTTGTTGAAGTACATGCAGTGCCATCGAGTTAAAAACAAGAAAATGTTTTGACGATGGTATGGATTGTAATAGAATTGCAACAACTAAAGGTTACTATCTAAATATTCCCTCGATTATAAGAGTTGTTTCAGATTTGGTCAATTTTAAGTTTTGCATCAGTTTTACACAACATTGCAATTCGTGAATGATTAATAGTGTCGACATGTTTGTGTGTGTGATATGCCAGAAAGTATTTTTATGTTGGCATGGATTGTTGCTGCATAAATGAATGAACATGTCATCTGCTAAGGATTTTTTTAAAGAACAGATTTATATAAAACCCAATACCTTAGCAATAACATTGAGGAATTGAGCCTCCATCCGCAAATCTTTTCAACAAGGCAAATCTCGAAACAAGACCTTACCAACCACATCCTATGGTCTTTGCCAGTTGTCCTAGCTATAAAAACTAAGGGTTACTTCCTATCTAAAATATTCTCTTAAGGGTTTTTTCCTAATACCGTCAACAATATCGAATAAAGAAACACTAACCCACTTTTGATACTTGACAATATTCTCTTAAAAGGGTCAGTCAACAATATCAAATGTGTGCGTGCCTCAATCAGCAACTTCACAAGAGAGATCACTGATCGAATATGAAACAATGGCAGGTGATCTTTTAGATGTCTTACAATAAATCAATCTTCCAAGATTCATTTTAGTGTAGACTAAGTTTGCTAGAAACAACAAAAGAAAGAAATACTAAAATTATTCAAGACTAGAAATGAACGAAAATTAAATCCTGATTTTTGTTTGTGTTAGGTGAAAACTTGATGTATTCTACAATCTAGTTGAACAAGTGGTAATAAGAAAAAGGAAATATTTTTTAGATACTGCCAACAAAATTTACCTGGATCATAAACAGGGTAGATACACATGACGATATTAGCTCAGAAGGAATTTGAGGATCAGCATCAGATGAATGATTGGACTTTGGACTAACTGTTGCGAAGTCAACTATCCTTCCTGTATGCTCTGGATTGCCGGCATTGCTATGTCCAGAATTAGGAGGCCCTTGTACGGCACCCATGCTAGAAACAGAACTATTTGCCAAATCTAAAGCCACTCCAATTTTATTGAAGGCATCTTCTCCTTCCTTAAGTGTGCACATTGCCTGAGAAACAAATCAAAGAATAAGAAGAAATAGTTTGTAGTGTAGATATCAGTGGAAACTTGAAAGGAGAAACTAGTAACTAGGTCACACAGATGAAAAATAGTTCGATTGAAGTTGGACAAACATCTAGATGATAAAATATGTAATGAAGCCAACCTATTTCCAAGAAAAAGAGGTAATGAAGGAACACTGACACATTAAAGCATCAAAGTACCTTGACTGCTGCGTCAACCATCGTCCTTGCTTTTCGCTTTGAAGATTCAACAATTTCCACTACATGAGATCCAAATTCCTGATTGAGAATAGCAGATGAATTGTAAGTTTCTGGGAGTCCGAGAGATCCCGAATTTTCCATTGGCCTATTCCATGAAGGCGTTGAGTTACCATGGTACGTATTACGCTGTCTTAAAGAGAGCAAAGCAGAAGCAACCTGAAGCCCAAAGAGGCTAAAATTGAGTTTAAAGAAATTCCGAAATCAACATGCCAATTAGATTAAGATTTTGCAAAAATCTGACCTGATCATTAGCATCACGTAGCTGAATAAGCACCATGGCATACTGCCTTCTGAAATGCTCCAAATCTTTTATGGTGTCATCATCCTGTTGCTTTTCAGATACTTCTTCGTTCATATTCCTCAATTCCTTCAAAAGAGCTTCCTGTGAATGCATCAGAGCCCATTAGATTCATAATTACTAAAAGCTAGTATATGTTAAGGAATGTATTGGATGAGCTTCCAGTACAGGAATTGTGAGAAATTACAAGGCAGAATCAGGTTGATAATTTACGATTAAATATAATTATTAAACTACAATGTTAGATGGTCATTATGATTCTAGATGAGAAATGGTAACATATTTATAGAATGTGCTTACAATGGCATCCAAAGAATCATATGGGCTTTATGCTAGAGCATTTTAATGAAGTAGGAGGTTGAACATAACCTATTTGGCAATACTTCAATTTACATTGGCATTCAAGAATTCTAGATGATTACAAACCTTCAATCTGTTGAGCGCCAATTACTACGCTTAAACTTCAATTTTTCATTATTCATTTTGGTTCTATTCAAACATCGATATCTATAAATTTGAATGGACAGCAGAATCAAGGGTAAACTAAGACAACCATATTTGTTCCTTGTTGGGGTTTCAGACCCTAGCTAAAATGGCTTGATTTTAATATAAAACCATGCTAACATATAGCAGCACACTTTAGCATGCATCGAAGCATGCCTATGTGAATTCAAATGAATTTTTCCTTTAGAATTTTCCCTTTAATCATTTTCTACTTATCTTATTTACTTCTGAAAGTAAAATTAGATAATCATTTCAATTAAAACTTGATTGTACTTGGTTGTGCTGACAATCAACACTTTAAAATGTATTTAAGCATGTAAAAGTATCAAAGTGAATTTAAATGAATTTTATTCCTTTAAATCCTCTTTTACACAACTTTTTTACTTCTCAAATAAAAGGTAGCGGTTGGATACTATATTAAATTAATTATGTTTTATACTATTCCATGTCAATACTCCTATAAAAGCATATTGAGATGAATTTAGATGGTTTTACTACTTTAATTTTCTTTTGCTACAATTAGATAGTCAATGAATTGGGAAAAAACATTATCAATATAGCAAGAATCTTCATTATTATTAATCAAATTCATTTGAATTTACTTTTTTAACACATGAATGTGTCAAATCATGTTGAGTGTTGACATAATATAATACCTGTAGCATGAAAGACATTACTTGGATCGCATAGTATTAGGTTTCAATACTGAAATAGTAAATTTCATCTCATGCCTCCTCAAAATGTGCCACATAAAATAACGTGATTGGCTTCCTTGCCCCCAGTGGTCCTAGCATTTCAAGAAGTTTCACACTCTACAATATTACCTTTAATTCAGCCCTTTTTTTTTTTCAGAATGACTTTAATAGCAGGAAGTTAAAAGCCTAGTAGCACAAGGTCATAGCATCCCCTATCAAACCAATTTCTTCATTAATCTATAATGACGGTTACAATGAAACTAGCTAACAATTACCTCATTTCCCCTATCTTCTTCAAAGATTAAGTTTGTTGATCTAGGATGTGTTTACTCTAGGAGCTCCTACGCCTTTCTAAAGTTGGTATTGTTTCAATAAACAACTATCCGCATTGTGTTTTACAATAATTTCTTACGCTACACTATCTATTAGATTATATATGTATAAGCGTCTATTAAACTTGTGAAATATAACCTTACTATTAAGGTAGAATAAAAAATTGATGATACTCCTTTACGTTGGTAATGA
>NC_133874.1:8150534-8440222 GCF_044706935.1 Curcuma longa
ACCTGTCATGAACCGTCAAACTGACGATTTTGAATTGTCAAATCGTCGATTCTGAATCGTGGTCGGGTCTAGGACTCCCCATTTGAGTAGGATTGTTGTTGGAAAATTTGTTGACACTGAAAAAACGAATGAAAAAGTTTCTTTTGAAACGGCGTCGATGTGGTACGGTGGGGACCACAAATCGCCCACCGTTGGAGATGGCTTAAGTAGAGTTGTTTTGTTCTAAACGGCATGTGGTGATGGTGGTCTTATGCCTCCACGGAGGTATCCAACCGTAGCACGACACCTGGCACCTTCTGCCCTCGAACAAGAAGAAACCCAGCAGTTAAGCGGCGAGGGCGGCCGCGCACGTGTGGCACACAGTACCCTCCTCCCCAGCTTGGGTTTCTTTATAAAGCCCTCCTCCCCGGCGATCTCGTCGGCCTCTCGCTCTTTGCTCTCCTTGCTCCTCTCCTCGCCCTCCGCCGTGACGATGGCCGCTGTCGCCGACGACGCTTCCATGGACGCCGTCCAGAGGCGCCTCATGTTCGAGGACGAGTGAGTCTCCCTCTCTGCTCTGTCCCCTTCGATCCGCGCGGTTGATTACATAGCGTTTCGCCTCGATCCTGCTGCTTTATGGTTCTTCTGATTGTTCATTCTCCGTATGAGTTTGGTTTGCTAGGTCTGCAGTTGTTAATCGGATGAATCGCGTTTTTAGATGTGAGGTAGTTAGCGATGGGGGTTGGAAACTTTCCGGAGGAGTAGCTGATGTGCTTCCGTAGATCTAGGATTAATGGTGAATCTGGAAAATCTGATTGATCGTACACGGTATTAGTACATCTTGAAATGAATTGGATTAGAAGAGATGATGCAGCGACGAAAGCACTCAAATAAAGTATTAAGAGTTAGATATGATGAACTTTTTTTTCCTTTCAATTATCTCGTTTCAAAGATAGTATAATCATACTCCATGTAGTACTCAATCCATATCTATTTTTACTAGACCTTTACTTTTTGTATTGATTTATTCAGATTACTAATATCCTTCTCTAAGGTGAGCGTACTATGCTAATTTCCAAGGTTTACATTCTTGTGCTCTGCTGCCTCTAGTATCGCCCTTGTTGTTGTTTGTAAAGCTTGTCTTGAATCTCAACTGTGCTAGATCTGTGATTTCATGGTTGCAGATGTATCTTGGTGGATGAGAATGACAATGTCATTGGGCATGAATCCAAATACAACTGTGAGTAATGGGATCCTCCTAGCTGATTTCACCATCCATGTTAGTTTTTTCACAGCAAGTTTTTAAATTGGACTATTAAAACAAACCCTAAAATAACTACATTAATTATCAATATCAACTGGACTATCTAAATAAACCCTGAAATAGCTATTTCAATGTTTCATCCCCTTTGGGCTGCTCTTCTCTGGATTCTTTGCTTCCCAGCTCTCTGGCAAACTCAAGATTGGGTGTTTTGTGGCCATAGTCTTTTTGGATGCTTGATAGGAATAAACTCATCCAACTGCAATATGCATGATTATTTTTGTTGGTGTTGAATTATTTTGGATGCTGGATTGATTTCTCATCTTGTGTGTTTCTAGGTCATCTGATGGAAAAGATTGAATCACTGAACCTTCTCCATAGAGCTTTTAGTGTTTTCCTATTCAACTGGGAGTACCTGAGTTGCTACTTCAGGTATGCGATGAGCAATGGTGACACTTATGCTAAACCCCAAGTATTCATATCTAACTAAACTTAAATAGGTTGATCATCTACTTCCATGTGTTGATTCTTTTGTGTAATGTTGAACACTTATACTTTTGTAGATGCTAGAAGCAACATGTAACTTTTAACATTTTAGTTGTTTTCTTGTCTGCTTGGTTTCTCTACCAACCAATGATGACATAATTCCAACCCAAGAACCTTATATTTACCCTATGTCTTAAGAATATTTTTAACATGGTACTCGAAGAATCATGCTCGCTCCAGTAATATGCATACCACCAAATCTCATGTTAATCCAATTGTGTATGCAAGCGAAGACCTATTAAGAATATAAATATGTAGATCAACTCAAGCTTTTGAAATAAGTTGTTATGCAAAACACCACTATTTGCATCTATTGTTCTCATATCTTGGTGATTGCAGCAAAGATCTGAAACAAAAGTAACATTTCCTCTGGTTTGGACAAATACCTGCTGCAGTCATCCACTCTACCGAGAATCTGAACTTATTCAGGAGAACAACTTAGGTAATATTCGTATTCGTCTTCGGTCCTGGACACTATGTATCCTGACTTTTTCTGGGACAGGGGTTAGAAATGCTGCACAAGAGAAAGTTGCTGGATGAGCTAGGCATTCCTGCTGAAGATATACCTGTCGACGAATTCATTCCTCTCGGCCGCATGCTCTACAAAGCTCCATCCGATGGAAAATGGGGGGAACACCAGGGTAATCCCTGTCTGTTGGTCTTCGGTTAGAATCCATTAGTCGATGTTCCTCTTGCCCATAGTCGACTACCTGCTTTTCATCGTCCGGGACGTGAAACTGCTGCCGAATCCTGATGAAGTTGCCGACGTGAAGTACGTGAACCGAGACCAGCTGAAGGAGCTGCTGAGGAAGGCAGATGCCGGCGAGGAGGGTGTCAAGCTCTCTCCGTGGTTCAGGCTGGTGGTTGATAACTTTCTAATGGAGTGGTGGGCTCGTGTGGAGCAAGGCACTCTCCTGGAGGCAGCTGATATGGAAACCATTCATAAACTGGTTTAGGAGTCGTCGTAGGTGCTTTACGGTACCTGCATTCCGTTGGGTCTGTTGTCCGTCCCTCGGACTGACTTGTAATAAGGGTTCTTTAAACCATGTCGAAGTGACTGAATCATTTGGCATTATTGTAACAAGTGGTTCCGATGGAAGCCCTTGTTCAATTTAATCAAACTTTTGCTCATCCCTAAATAAAGATTTACAAAAAGGAAGTATGGTATAAATAAAATTAGAAAGTTGAATGATTTGCTTGCTTAGTAAAGCAGATTTGTGCTCGAGAAGCATCGAACGACAACTAGGAGATGAATAGCATGAAGAAGAAACTAAAATTGTTTGCTAGACTGACTACACGGGAAGATAGACACAGGTGAGAAACTTCTAAGCTGTCGTAATTTCTGGGGCGATAGTGCTCGGGGTCGGTATCAAAGCCAACATTTGGTTTTTAATTATACCCATGCAGGTCTCGATCTCCCTGTAGATCGGAAGGTTATGTGGAGAACATGGTTGCAAGCTCGCAAGAGCAGAATCAAGAATCTGGGCGATCTCGGCCGGTGGGTACTGTCTCTCTGTACAGATCTGCACAAGCAAATTTATGGGGCTTGCAATTAGAATTGAACAAGCATTATGAAACTATTAGGAGAATTTTTATTTTGAGGGCAGAAAATATTTAATAGATGAGTTGATATGGAAATACAGGAAAGAAACTATAGGATCGTTTCAAATACGATCATTTTTGTATTTCTTATCAATTGTATACATAAAACTTTAAACATGTCTCAAATAATAGTCTATCCCTAGCCTTCACAATTACAATTACAGATGTGGTGTAATAATAAAGCACAGCAACAAGAAAATTAGGATTTGAATATCAAATGAGATGAATATCTTCGAAGAGTGTGCATAAACTATACTCCGGATTTACCTAATAGACGAATGAAGGGAAAAGACTATCTACCTCCAAGATTAGTTTAATAGATGAGTTTCCATACAGCAAAGAATATACAAGATTGTTTCAAATACGATCATTTTTGCATTTCTTATCAATTTTATACATAAAACTTTAAACACGTCTTAAATAATAGTCTATCCCTAACTTTCACAATTACAAATGTGGTACAGTAGTAAAACACTTAGAGGAGCAATAAAAAAATTAGGATTTGAATATCAAATGAGATGAATATCTTGGAGGGTGTGCATAAATTGCTCTTTGGATTTACCTAGTAGGCGAATGAAGGGAGAAAACTGTCTACCTCCAAGATTAATTTAATAGATGAGTTGGTATGGAAATACAACAAAGAATCTATGGGATTGTTTCAAATATGATCATTTTTGCATTTCTTATCAATTATATATATAAAACTTTAAATATGTCTCAAATAATAGTCTTTCACAATTACGGATGTGGTGTAGTAATAAAGCACCTAGATGAGCAATAAGAAAATTAGAGTTCGAATATCAAATGAGATGAATATCTTGGAGAATGTGCATAAACTGTACTCCGAATTTACTTGGTAGGCAAGTGAGGGGGGAAAGACCATCTACCTCTAGGATTAGTCGAGCGAGTCCGGATACTTCGATTATATATATATATATTCCTAAACCAGCCTTAGGTATGTGAATTGTTAATTTTGTTGAAGTACATGCAGTGCCATCAGAGTTAAAAACAAGAAAATGTTTTGATGATGGTATGGATTGTAATAGAATTACAACAACTAAGGGTTACTATCTAAATATTCCCTCGATTATATGAGTTGTTTCAGATTTGGTCAATTTTAAGTTTTGCATCAGTTTTACACAACATTGCAATTCGTGAATGATTAATCATGTCGACATGTGTGTGTGCGTGTGATATGCCAGAAAGTATTTTTATGTTGGCATGGATTGTTGCTGCATAAATGAATGAACATGTAAGGATTTTTTTAAAGAACAGATTTATATAAAACCCAATACCTTAGCGATAACATTGAGGAATTGAGCCTCCATCCGCAAATCTTTTCTACAAGGCAAATCTCGAAACAAGACCTTAGCAACCACATCCTATGGTCTTTGCCAGTTGTCCTAGCTATAAAAACTAAGGGTGTTACTTCCTATCTAAAATATTCTCTTAAGGGTTTTTTCCTAATACCGTCAACAATATCGAATGAAGCAACACTAACCCACTTTTGATACTTAACAATATTCTCTTAAAAGGGTCAGTCAACAATATCAAATGTGTGTTTGCCTCAATCAGCAACTTCACAAGAGAGATCACTGATCGAATATGAAACAATGGCAGGTGATCTTTTAGATGTCTTACGATAAATCAATCTTCCAAGATTCATTTTAGTGTAGACTAAGTTTGCTAGAAACAACAAAAGAAAGAAATACTAAAATTATTCAAGACTAGAAATGAACGAAAATTAAATCCTGATTTTTGTTTGCGTTAGGTGAAAACTTGATGTATTCTACAATCTAGTTGAACAAGTGGTAATAAGAAAAAGGAAATATTTTTTAGATACTGCCAACAAAATTTACCTGGATCATAAACAGGGTAGATACACATGAGGATATTAGCTCAGAAGGAATTTGAGGATCAGCATCAGATGAATGATTGGACTTTGGACTAACTGTTGCTAAGTCAACTATCCTTCCTGTATGCTCTGGATTGCCGGCATTGCTATGTCCAGAATTAGGAGGCCCTTGTACGGCCCCCATGCTAGAAACAGAACTATTTGCCAAATCTAAAGCCACTCCAATTTTATTGAAGGCATCTTCTCCTTCCTTAAGTGTGCACATTGCCTGAGAAACAAATGAAAGAATAAGAAGAATTAGTTTGTAGTGTAGATATCAGTGGAAACTTGAAAGGAGAAACTAGTAACTAGGTCACACAGATGAAAAATAGTTCGATTGAAGTTGGACAAACATCTAGATGATAAAATATGTAATGAAGCCAACCTATTTCCAAGAAAAAGAGGTAATGAAGGAACACTGACACATTAAAGCATCAAAGTACCTTGACTGCTGCGTCAACCATCGTCCTTGCTTTTCGCTTTGAAGATTCAACAATTTCCACTACATGAGATCCAAATTCCTGATTGAGAATAGCAGATGAATTGTAAGTTTCTGGGAGTCCGAGAGATCCCGAATTTTCCATTGGCCTATTCCATGAAGGCGTTGAGTTACCATGGTACGTATTACGCTGTCTTAAAGAGAGCAAAGCAGAAGCAACCTGAAGCCCAAAGAGGCTAAAATTGAGTTTAAAGAAATTCCGAAATCAACATGGCAATTAGATTAATATTTTGCAAAAATCTGACCTGATCATTAGCATCACGTAGCTGAATAAGCACCATGGCATACTGCCTTCTGAAATGCTCCAAATCTTTTATGGTGTCATCATCCTGTTGCTTTTCAGATACTTCTTCGTTCATATTCCTCAATTCCTTCAAAAGAGCTTCCTGTGAATGCATCAGAGCCCATTAGATTCATAATTACTAAAAGCTAGTATATGTTAAGGAATGTATTGGATGAGCTTCCAGTACAGGAATTGTGAGAAATTACAAGGCAGAATCAGGTTGATAATTTACGATTAAATATAATTATTCAACTACAATGTTAGATGGTCATTATGATTCTAGATGAGAAATGGTAACATATTTATAGAATGTGCTTACAATGGCATCCAAAGTATCATATGGGCTTTATGCTAGAGCATTTTAATGAAGTAGGAGGTTGAACATAACCTATTTGGCAATACTTCAATTTACATTGGCATTCAAGAATTCTAGATGATTACAAACCTTCAATCTGTTGAGCGCCAATTACTACGCTTAAACTTCAATTTTTCATTATTCATTTTGGTTCTATTCAAACATCGATAACTATAAATTTGAATGGACAGCAGAATCAAGGGTAAACTAAGACAACCATATTTGTTCCTTGTTGGGGTTTCAGACCCTAGCTAAAATGGCTTGATTTTAATATAAAACCATGCTAACATATAGCAGCACACTTTAGCATGCATCGAAGCATGCCTATGTGAATTCAAATGAATTTTTCCTTTAGAATTTTCCCTTTAATCATTTTCTACTTATCTTATTTACTTCTGAAAGTAAAATTAGATAATCATTTCAATTAAAACTTGATTGTACTTGGTTGTGCTGACAATCAACACTTTAAAATGTATTTAAGCATGTAAAAGTATCAAAGTGAATTTAAATGAATTTTATTCCTTTAAATCCTCTTTTACACAACTTTTTTACTTCTCAAATAAAAGGTAGCGGTTGGATACTATATTAAATTAATTATGTTTTATACTATTCCATGTCAATACTCCTATAAAAGCATATTGAGATGAATTTAGATGGTTTTACTACTTTAATTTTCTTTTGCTACAATTAGATAGTCAATGAATTGGGAAAAAACATTATCAATATAGCAAGAATCTTCATTATTATTAATCAAATTCATTTGAATTTACTTTTTTAACACATGAATGTGTCAAATCATGTTGAGTGTTGACATAATATAATACCTGTAGCATGAAAGACATTACTTGGATCGCATAGTATTAGGTTTCAATACTGAAATAGTAAATTTCATCTCATGCCTCCTCAAAAATGTGCCACATAAAATAACGTGATTGGCTTCCTTGCCCCCAGTGGTCCTAGCATTTCAAGAAGTTTCACACTCTACAATATTACCTTTAATTCAGCCCTTTTTTTCAAGAAGAATGACTTTAATAGCAGGAAGTTAAAAGCCTAGTAGCACAAGGTCATAGCATCCCCTATCAAACCAATTTCTTCATTAATCTATAATGACGGTTACAATGAAACTAGCTAACAATTACCTCATTTCCCCTATCTTCTTCAAAGATTAAGTTTGTTGATCTAGGATGTGTTTACTCTAGGAGCTCCTACGCCTTCTTAAAGTTGGTATTGTTTCAATAAACAACTATCCGCATTGTGTTTTACAATAATTTCTTACGCTACACTATCTATTAGATTATATATGTATAAGCGTCTATTAAACTTGTGAAATATAACCTTACTATTAAGGTAGAATAAAAAGTTGATGATACTCATTTACGTTGGTAATGACTAACTATCATGTATCAATGTATCCCATATAGTCTTCACTACTTCTTGCATGAAAGAATCTATATCTTGATCACTTGTAGTTGTTGTTAGTATAGATCCAAACTAGCAAATTCATACAAAACAAATTGGAGGTAGGATACTATGGATGAACTTTTGGATATTGAATACCATGCTATATCAATAAAGTGGAAAACTTAGACATGCTCTGACTGATGAATTTCTTCTCCATCATGCAAGTATCATTTATTCTGGTTTGCTTGCTACCGTATTCTGGAAATCCAGGTTAATGTCAGCAAATCTATTGGATATTTTAATCTTATGGAATGAAAGAATCAACCAAGTTCACAATGTGATGAGGCAACTCAAACGTTCACAATTTTACCTAATGTTGTAACAACACTTGAGTTACGTCCGCTAGCACCAACCATGCCACAACTATAACACATATCTTGGTTATAGTCATGTTAGCTAGGGAGGCATGAAGAGTGACTAAGTATTCTGAGTAAGCTGTAATATCATTACCACAACCGTTCAATTCGTCATACATGGATCCTTCAAAATTGTGTATAGGGAACTCTTCGCGTTGTTGTTAATGTTGGTATTTGCATTTTTCTGTCATGTGTCAAGTTCTCCTTCATTGCATATTGTATTTCTTGAAAAATCTTCAAACAACAAGATGTTTGAGGCGTGTGATCTCATCACTATGTTCAATTATATCACAATGTTTGAGGTGTGTATTTCTTGGTTTAAATGTTAGCCCCCGTGATGGTAGGGATGTGAGCCACATAAATGCAAACTTAAACCTTGATCCAAGCATTAAGCTTTTCTTTCAATTTATGGTTATGAAAGTTCAGCAAGACAATGATTTTTTTTTTTCAATATCAATCTTCATTAACCTCTTCAATCAATTTGATGGTTTTGGAAGTTTGAAATACCTAATGTTTATCTACTTTTAATATGGATATACATTAGCCTTTTTTTGGTCAGAATACATTAGCCTTTGTTTATATAGGCATCATAATTTGCTGCACCATTGACCACAGCACAAACCATATACCCTATAAAATAATGTATGGTTCAACTAAAACTAGATGTTTGTCAAGGATTGAAAAGTAAATACTGTGTCTTCACATTTAGAATATAATAAGAGGTCATTGGAGAAGGAATTGTTTTAAGTCGTGCCATTTAAATTATTGAATCTGAATCATAATAGAATGACCATAGTATTGAGAACTGAACATACATACAAAGAATCAAGATCACCTTTTTATCAAGAGCACGTGATAACTCAGCAAGAGCTCTTATATCAGCTTCTCTTTCCTGAATTTGTGATAGAGAACAGGGTTGATGATACATGGCCTGCTGTGCTGCAACAGCAACTTGATTTACAGTAGCTTTAGCTTGCACAATGGCATCTAATGTGTCCCCCTGCCAGAAGTTCATTGCATATAATCACTCATTAGCCTTCTAGAATGCTTCAGATTATAGAATATATATAGTGAAAAGGGGTAACCTTGGCCTGTTTCATTAGTGTATTCATTTGATAACTAGTAGCAGAAGTAGGGGAGCTCCCACCACCAATGTCAAAACTCTCATTAGGATTAAGTCTCATAGAACTTCCAGTCCGCCAATCCTTGGTACAATCGTCTAGTTTTAGATCTTTCAAACTATTGCTATGTCTGCTGAGACCAATATTCCTTCTCAATGCTTCAGGAATGTTTACAAAGGGATTCACTGGCATGCAGTCAATATCCTGAAAAATAAGAAACGATAGATGTATGCCATTCAAGAGTCAGTGTTATCCCTATTGAGGATAAAGAATTATGTCATTTGGGAAGAGATTTTAAAAAAACTCTAAGCGGCCAGATAAGAAGTATATGCATGAAAAAACCATTTTGTGTATTTCATATAAAATAATGCTCTGTATGTGACCACATGAGGCATTTAGCAAGGTCAATATTATGTGCTTGAGTCGATCATATAGCTTGAGTCAAAATTAGCCAAATAAAAACTAGCATGCAGACCAATACATAGAGTGAGGAAAGTGAGAAATGTGATAATGAGTGATTTAATGATGACGTTCTGCTAGATAATTCTCCTAAACAGTATCGATTCATATAACTGTTATTAGCTACAGTTGTGAAATGTACCTAATAATTAAACTTCTCAAAAATTCATTGCTAATGATATGGTGCTATAATGATTGAGCAGCATACTGAGCCTATGAGGACAGTGAAGCACTTCTTTCCAACACAGTGCAAGAGGCACGTCCATCCTCACACAAAAGTTCTAAAAATAACAGATATATCTTACAGAATTAGAGAAACTATGACTGAACCAATGGGAGAGAAAGAAACTGGGAGGATAAAAAATTGACTTGTAAAATGGAAAAAATTCATGCAGTCAAGGGGATTGAAAGAGAAAAAGATGAGGTCAACTGGTGGTATGGCCACAAAATGATGTTGAGTTAGCCGTTGATGGAATGTGGGCTGATAGTCACTTGCAAACGAATGAACCGCAGGTTACACCAGAGTTATAAATGTCATATATGCTAGGCAGTATATTATCAGCACAACTCAAGTCACAAGCATATGATGTCCCATGATGCTGATACAGCACGATAGCAAATTGACATCTTGATTTGAGACTTTTGGGTTGCAGGGAAAAGAACATTTTATCAGCAATAGCAAATAGTTGTGAATAATAAGGCAGGAATAGCAGTATTAATTCACCTACTACCAATTTCAAGCATGTTCAATAAAAGGATGAAAAGCCTCAAACCAATCATTTCAGAAGAAAAAAAGATTTCATCCATCAGTTCAAGCTATGTTGAAGCAGGAAAGTAGAAATTATTTTGCAGTAACTAAGAAACATAATTTTAAAGTTTATATAGTTGGCAACTCAAGCCAATCAGCAGAAAAGAAAAGAAAGAGACAACAATTTATCAAAACAGACTAGATAAATAATATTAATTAACCAATAGAAAATGCAGTGCCGGATTACCATAACAAATTCAACGCCTAACTCAGGACGATCAAATTGAATCCTGCATCTACTCCGGTCAGCAGTCAAAACACTTCCATTATGAAGTTCTCGTGTTTTAGGGTGACAAGCAATGACCCGTTGACCTACTGATAAAGGGCGAGCTAGGTCCAAGGGAAGACCTTCTCTAAGACCAGCTCGAAGATCAGTATAATGTGCCCTGACTGATTCTCTATACTGCTCAAGCTTCTCTCTTTCTTCCTTCAAAAATTGTTCAGAGAATCGCCGTGGTTTTCCAAGAGAACTGAAATTTGAATAAAAAGGTTATAGACTGCAATCCAAATTAAAAGAGTCAGTTTAAGACAAACCTTCGTATGACACCCCACTCCACACGAGTTAGTCTAGGTATGTGTCCTAACCTCACATGATTCAAATACTCCACAAACTCACTTTTGGCAAACCATGGATAATCAATGGCACTGTAAAACCACTCAAACATACACCATCTCCGCAGCATTTTAGATGATAGACAATGAGAAAGTTTTCCCTGAAATGAAACAAATTGGACATTATTTCTAGCAGTAATATTTTTTAAAAAGAATATATTGACCAAGAGTATACAAGTACCTTAAGCTCAAAAGTGCTGCAGGTGGCATGAGAGAGTTTATCAGGATGATCGGCCACACCATTTGGTTTAAAATCCTTCCAGGCCAATGCTTTTATTAGGCTTATCTTGCGACGATTTCTACGTGTCCTATGCAATTTACCTTGGTTTTCAGCGGCAGCATGAGCCACTGTCTCACTTAAGTGTATAGCTGTTCTTCCAGCATCAACAGGAGAAGAGTTCTCTGGTGGTTTAACAAACTTGTCTTGCCTAACCACTGGAGCAACTTGACTTACTCGTTTACCCTTCACAATGAATCTGTTTCCTTCTTCAGCAGAAACCTATTGAACATGGTTATAACAGCATAAATACAAATCATATAATTTCAGCAAAATAAAAGGGAGTGGAGGCATCTATGTAATCAACCTCAAATAATCGTGACTAACATGGTAGTTTGATGATGAGAATGATAATGATATATAGGTGAGCAGATATCTAATTTGTTTGGTACTGCATATACGTGTGATGCAGAAGGCACAATATATATATATATATATATATATATATAGCACCTAAAATTTTTTTCGTTTTGAAAATTTTTGTATACTTAATACTATAACCCAACCCCTAAACCTTAAAGGAAAAACCCTAAATGGCTTAATCACAAGCCAAAAAAAAATAAACAAAAAATAATAAAAAACAGAAAAATCCTGCCAATGCACAATCACGTACAGTTGCGCACCGTGCGTCGTGCAAGATATCATTTTCGTATATATATATATATAACTTTGAAGATTTAGAAATAAAAAAATATTGAAAAATAAAAAGCTGAAGAAAGGCAAATTACCTCCATCCTCTGTGATTCACTTTTCTGAGGTTCATTGAAGAAGTCAAGACGTGGAATCTGCAAATGGTAAATAAATAATAACACATTTTGCATCAAAAAGAAACTTAAACTATTATTAACTGAATAAATCAGATAAAGATGAAAATACTTAAATGATGATAGATCTCATACTTTTGAAGCAAACATTTTTGGCTTTCTTTTCTCTGTCAAATCAATGCATTGTTGGGCTTGAAGATTCATGTCAGCAATAGCTTTTGCATCAGGCTGTGAGCCCTTTGCAGATTTAGAGCTTTTCCTGGAAGGCATGTCAGAACCAACACTTGCAGGATTCCGTCGCTCCCTTTTCCCTGAAACTTTAGCCTTATCTCTATGGAAATTTATGGGTAACAATTCCGATATATTAGGCTTCTCATCCATGTCCATATTTTCTCGTTCTTCTTTAACCTTGGCTGATGATTCTACACATAATAAAGATAACACAAGAAACATAATGCTCCATCAGTAAAAATGAAATCAAAGAAAATGCAAAAGAAACAAATGGATATGAATCCTCCATAGATATATAGGTATACATACATTTCAATTAGATTAGACTAACTCAGTAAAGGTGAGAAACAAGATTTCATGTGTGCAAAGCAGGAAGCTAAAAGGATGCCAATGTGTCATCATGTCCAACATTATACTTAAAGAGCACATAATATCTGAAATAAAAAATTGGCTTAATGAGCAAGGACCAAAAGTTGTGGTAGTTCCATGTCAGCTCAGTGTGCACAATTACCTAAATGGCTCCTAATTCATGACACTGTGGATGGCACCATCCCAAATGGCATCCAATCCATCATGGCAGTTTGGGGCAAAATCTTTTACTAAGACCATTATTAATTTGTGTACATTGAAATTGTTCTACCCTACCATCAACAATTGCTTGGTCTAGTGGCAAGCAAGCTACATCTCCAGATTTTCACCAAAGGTCAGGGTTCAAATATTTATAACAACACAATTGGGAGGATTTAATCTTGTCGCACTTGCTTCAAATGGAGAATTTACATCTACTATGGTTTGGGGACACATCGTGATCAAAGATTAAAAAAAAAATAACTGCCCCTTTTCGGTATTGCTGGGTTATGCATAGACTTCAGTAGGAGTAGATTCATCTAAATTGGACGCAAGTCTGTTAGTGCGCACCGATAAACAAAGGCTAACTTCCTTGGTAGTTCAATCCATGGGAAACTTCTCATCTACATACTCTGGCCTCCCTTTCATCGCTCACAGGACCACCAAGACTTATATACTTCTTTTCCCGTCCATACTTCCAGAGAGAAAATCCCTAGTAGAATTATGGATTGCCAGGTCATTTGGAACAAGAGAAACAACCAGACTACCAGAAACAAACAGTGTCCTCCATCTATGTTATTGAATGGATCGTCAAATACTCCTACTGGATAACTCATACTGGTCCATATCCCTAGAAGCACACTGCATGGTTATATATAAAAAGTAGTGTACATCCTTGATCCTTCTTGCTCTTGTATGTACTAATACCACATTCTTTAACAAAAGTGATGAACCAATGGATTCCATTACATTAAAAAACAATGATTGGAGTTACATGCAAACCCATAAAAGTAATTCAATTCACTCAATGGATAAATATTTTTAACTAATTTATGCGTAATATATTAAATTGTTAAGGTGAACATGCAATTTGTTAGAGAGAAAATGAAGGGGAAAGGCCAAAGTTTGAAACTAACCAGCTTGAACAGCAGACGATGGCAGCAAAATGTTTACAGACAAATCTGCTAGTGTCTGCAAAGCATCCAGGGCAGTGTTCTCATCTGCCAACAAAAACCATATGGGTGAATGTCCATTACTAACTAGCATAGCATCAAATGATAAAAAAAGAAATTAAAGGAAGAAATAGGAAGAACAAAAATGTTGGGATGAGTACTGTACCTAAAGTTAGCAACAGAAAATTTTTACTTGATGACTTTGTAGCAATGTTAGCAACAGAAAGATTTTACTTGAAGACTTTGTAGAAAAAGATGTAAGTTTACATGTTGATACTTCTAAATTTATAAATAAAAAAATAAAAAAAGGCATTTTCATTGAGTTTGTATTTATCATGTTGATTCCTAATGATGCAATGTGGGTTTTGACTTATAACAACATTTCATTTGAAACAAAAAAAAATGAACTTACATGATTATGGGTCATAGGCACTAGATAAATACGTTAGTATGCATTGTCACATCACTATATTCAGACTACAGCCAAGCAATAGTGAATAAGTATTGTGAAGTGTGAACTAATATGGAAGAGGAGAGGGGGGCGAGGTGGTGGTAGCAGGAAGAACAAAGGAATGAGAGGTGGAGATAGAAAAGAAGAGGCAAAATTCTCCAGAAGAGTCGTTGATATCATCCAGTGGCCCGGGATAACAACAAATGGCTATATCCTCTGTCAGCATCATTTAAGGTCTGTTTAGTTAGATGGAAGATCTGAGGGGAGGAGGGAAAGTGACACAAAAGATGTACAAAATGATAGAGTTATATCTATAATTTTGTAATCCTTCCCCCTCCCACCTTATTTCCAGTACAAGTAAATGGACTGTTAGAGAATGCCATATGTACTCTCGGATTCAGATCCATCCAGAGGAAAATGCAGGAACTCTCATAATATTGAGTTAAAACTATCACTCAACATGGCTCCAATCAACAAAAGGCACACGTCTTAGGACAGGCATGAGCCAAGACTTTCAGACATGGATGAGGCATGGTCAAGCAAACACTAAAGACATTCTTGGTTCAGGAAGGAAGATATGCATGTATAATGTATCATAATCATCAGCACCATTTCAATTCATCACAATCATGATATCGTGTTTGTTCCAACAGTTGGTATTGGTTAAATGAATCTTGTCCATTCAATGGGCTCTATGCAAGACTATATTACCAGTAATATTCAAATCAATTTAATCATATCAACATATAGCCTAATATTCACTTTATCAGTGAATGCATTAGTACAACAGCAATCAAAATATAAAGTAGAAGCATACTGTTGCAATTTCTATTATGTCAACCTATAAAACACCGATATTAATGTTAATTTAGAGAATGTTCAGACTCATGAACCCAACTAAGGAAATGGATATCTAACAATGATAGTAAAGAAAGACAAACAAGGGCTGGAACCTCCAAAAAAGAGTTGCCGGCTTCTTTTCTTTGATGATCCACGAGTGGGTTTACTGTCTCTAATCTCTATGTCTTGTTCATTTTTTATTTTCTTGACACTCGATCCTTCCTCAGTACCACTGCATGCCTCCCTATCATCATCAATTTGAAAGATTTCCATGTCTAGGTTCCTTGGTCCTTTTCCTTGATGCTCCTTCAACCTTTTTGGAGCGCCAACAGTTCCTTCACCTTCATTGCCGTCTCTACTAAAATACAAATTCTCAGCTTCCCTACTACCTAAACTAGCTTCATGACATTCACCATCCATTTGAACACTGATTAATTTGGACCTGTCTTTCTCCATTTCAGCACTCTAGATTCATAAAGGAGAATGATTCAACATGAACAGAAAACCAAAGCAGCAAAATGGACAATACAAGCACAAGCAGCAGCTACCTTTTGTTCGCTACTTTTAATTGTAGAAGAATTTGAATGGTTGACCCTCCTTCCAGGTGTCAGAGATACTTGTGGTAAGTCATAGCCGCCTCTTCGCAGAACCTCTGTCAAAGCGATAGCTGCAACATGAGCGCCTTCATCATCAACAGAGTCAACTTCTGCCATCGAAGACTGTTTACTTATATACGTTGGTCTTTCCTTGTCATCTTTGAGGTACAGATTTGAAACAGGAACACGAGGAGTCCTTTTTCCAACAGCTCGAGGCTGATTGCCAGAAAAGAGATCTACAAATATTTCAAATCAATTTAATTCATCTAATGAAAAAAAAGTCATAGAAATACTCCCATGCAAAAAGGAATCAGGTACACATGATGACTTGAAAAATCAAGCACAAGGTCAAAAACAAGAAAGCAAGCAAGTCCATCCGCCTATTTCCTATATCACAAGTGCGAGATTTTGTTTACAGAAGTTTCCTTAAGGGTATAACTTTCATTAAGCAGTCCATGATACAAGCATTTGTTTATGGTGCAATAATCCATGGTCTCTATCCATAGGATATGATAACGAAAACCTTGTTTGGTAGGTTCAGAAGGGTAATTTCTGAAATAACCATATTTCTACAGAAAGCATCCAAGACTCTGAAACACCTATTAATGATAGTGGTAATTGTAAGAAAAGAAAGACAGCGCAAAACTTTGAAAGGTTAAGTCAAATTAATTGTTGATTTACATCGTGCTTGACAAGTTTACATACTTGCATCCCTCAGCAAGTATAATTTAGGAAGTGGAAGACATTTAATACTTTCATTTCAAAAGACATGTGCGTCAAGACATACATACAAATTAGAGACATAAAAATATTCACCATATTATTGTCACTTTCTCGTTATTCTTCATGTAATAGATATTATAATGAACAAATATTCATCAATGTTAAGGCTTGCACATTTGGCACCACATTTGACCTCTAAGGTATTCTAGTCCTCTGGATGTAATTTCTCTCATCCCCCATAAAAGTTAAAACCCAAATTCCAAAGGTGATATCTGTGGAAGTATATTCTTCAACACTTTCCTATTAAAAAAGGGAGGAGAAAGAAGCTTTTCTCCCTCATAGAAACATGAGATGGAAATAACTGCAGCTATTAGAATAGGGCATTCAGATATAAAGTGTTTAATACACCAAAAAAATCTACATTAGCACTAATGTCTCACTCAATGAGACCTACATTTATCAAGAACTTGTAGTGTTTTTTTTTCTGTGTTGTTGTTGTTTAATGAAAATTGACCTAATTTATATGTTTTTTATAGGAGTAAAACAAAAATCCTAAAATGTAAGGATCTTTGCCAATGTAACTATGTTGTCTATATGTTCAGATTTCTAGATTTCATGGACTTTACTTTTTCACTTAATGCACTTATGGACAACATACCCCCCTGATCCTACATTTGAGCTAAATTATCGGAGCAACACAATTGACATGATATTTGATTTGTCAGTCGTAACATATTACGAGATTACGTGATCAAGTCACAAAAAGTGAAAATGAATAAACTTTCAGTTAACAAATAGGGAATTTAGAAATGACTTGAGGAAGCCAAATCCCTGGCTGAAATACATTGAGCTAATATAGAACTATTTCCGAAAGCATGAAATTTACCTCCAGAACGCTTCTTCTTCAACAAAGATAGGCATCCATATCTTGATGACACTGATTGATTTTGCAACCTATCAGGAGAGTACTCATCAAAACCTTTCGAGTTAAGCCGAAATTTCCCCCGACCACGCTTCTGAGGCTTTTGAGAGGTTCTTGCTACATCATTTCTTTCTCGATCACTATTGCCTCCTTCCTGTTTATTGATGGTTATTGGCTTTAGATCACAGAGGCCAACAAACTGAATGCATGGTAAAAGGAGCAGAGTTCAAGAACTGAGAAGTCATAATAAAAACTTTACAGACTCTACAAAAGATTGAGGCAATCAAAAAACAAAGAAAACACTATTTCAACTGGATGGTAAAAAAAAAACAAGACAAGCAACATACGAAAGCATATTTCATGAAGATCCAAAGAAAACATGAAACAAAACTATAGACAAAGAGGAGCTGTGACGAGACAAATATATAGGTATATAATGTGTCTCGTAGCCTCCAAGCCATACTTTTCCACATTTCACAAATGAAAATAATAATAATAACAGGTGTTTCAAGAGAGAATAGTTAGGAGAGAAATATGACATAACATTCAATGTGAATATAATCCCTCTATATAAAATCATCTTCAAGACCTTTGTGTTATCAAAGGTTAATGAAATTCAAGACTATGATTCAAAAGCAGTTATTCTTCTTACATAAGGGAAAAGTAGAAACCATCTATCCCTAGTCTGCTTGCAGCAAAAAGAGTTGCAATCTTATCATTTAAGATAAAACTTGTTATTAAAGACAGCAAAATCAATGGTATTCGAGGAAGAACAATGCATCCAGGATTCAGTCAGAAACATAATACTGCTAGACATTGGTTAATTACAGCAACTGCTGATGGAAAAAAGAATGTTGACGAGAGTTCTCTAATGATTTGTTGGTATTGTTTGCAGTAAGATCGTTTGTTGACAACTAGTTAATTAGTTAAATGAAACTGATTTTATCAATCATTTCATTAAGAAATAGAATAATCATGGCATTTGATTCTAAATATGCTGTATCAGGTTGTCATGTTGAAAGATAATAGGATGCTATGTTACTTCTTCAGTCAGGTTCACAATTTCCAGTATCACCAACAAAGTCAGTCTCTAATTACCAGTTAATTTAAAATTAGATGATAAAATCTTCAAGCTTACCAGATTGTTGTAGTGATCGATCATCATGGCAATCAATCCAGCTGCAGTCGCTGTTCCTTCTGGAAGGGATAAATATGCCTGATCCATAATAAATGTTAAAGATTCGCCAACATAACCATGCAATACACTGTCTTTCTCTATGCATAATCATAAAAATATAATAGAGAAAATGAATATCAAAAGTATCAGTTGCATTTCAAAAAAAAGAAAGAAAGGACTAAATTCCAACTAAAGGCATTGATTTCTTATTATTCAAAGAACTTTTCTTAAAAAAATGGCCGTCAATAGCCTACATTCTCCTGCAAAAATTGACGAGGAGAGGGATGGAAGCATCTTGTGCATTGAGTTTTCAGTAAGAAGAATAGAGATAAATCATGTTACAAGTTCTGACCAACCTGAAAAGTTGTGGAATTTAGTTTCGGCTTCATTCTCAAGTCAATTTCAACTAGTTTTATTACTCAATTTTAAATCTGAGATGAATGATGTTATGGTTTTTTGTTTCAGAGTCATTGCAGAAAACTAAAAAGTCAGTGTGTAAAAGGACATTAAAAGCATGGGCAGCTTAGACAAACAAATACAACAGTGGGATTCAACGTACACAATCTAGCTTTGTGCAACCATACAACATGATCTTTATTTTCTAAGATGAAAAGAAATCCACTAGTCAGATTCTGGTAAAAGATACAAAATATTTTTCTAATTGTTCATTAAAAAGTTCAGTAGATGTGAAGTCAAATGAATCCAAATTTTCTCGTCTACCTTAGATCGATAAATAGAAACTTGTTATCTTGTGTGACACCAAATTTCTTGTTTATACAGATGTGAAGGAAATGACAACAATGAGGCTATACTCATATAAGATACTATGATAGTTCTCTCCCAAAATGATGCCTTAAATTAAGAAAATCAATTCAATGGATGATTAGAAAAAATGATTCCAACAGGCTAAGCTGCCAGAACATATTGTGAATTCCTAAAGGATATTTATAGCAGCAGCAGAAGCCTCACGACAAGAAATTCAACATGCAAAGTTAGAAAAAGATAAAATGGAAATGGGAATTAACTTTAAGGGCCAAACCAATGGCATTCTACTGAACAACATGAAATCTAAATTGAAATGATTGTCCATGTTTGGTAGACAATATATTTATGATAATTAATACTACAATACGAGACAGACAGATTGCCTGTCTAAACAATTTAAATGCAGAATATTACTATAGAAGTGCAAATGCATGATGGATTTTCACTTTTAGCAAAGAGGAAATCAAGAAGCAATACTTTGTTCATGTTGTAAAGTGCTTCTGACATATCTGATGTTCTGTTACGTAAGGTACCAGCAACCTGCAAATCAAATATGAGATATGTTACATCCAAGATATCATAAAACATTCAAAGGATACCACAACTCAGATGATCACAGTTGCACAATATTAAATTCTTCTACTGTTTCAGAGAGGGAAAAGTGCATACCTTTTTCCAATCTTTCCCATACTTACGGTAATTTTCATAGAAATGTTCAAGTTCATCCTTGCTCCACCGAGAACCTAGCATGTCAGACAACTTCCTTTTCTGCATTTTCAAGATGCCACATGATAGCTTTAATTACTGCCAAACTATATTTAATTGCAAACAGAGTTGCCAAAAAAAATACAACATTTATGAAGTATTTAGTAAAATTTCATTTTCCCCAACATTCTTATTTGCAAATTGCAATAGCTGTTATTTTCTAGAATTATAGATGAATAGAATATCTCTCAATTACTTAGTAACCTTCTTCATTTCTCATAAAATTCATGGTTGTAGCTCGTTGATGCCTTTGCTATGAAGCACAACCTATATCTAACAGTGAAGTGGGATCCACAAAAAATTGTTTGCCAACCATGCCTCTCAGTCTCATTTTTTGGTTCCTCCATAACATGAGAAATTCTCAACTTGGGTTTCTTCCTAGACATGGATGGTTGATGGTAGCTTGGGTGCCTCATGTGAATAGCTAGAAGAAACTAAGGGCTATACAATATTCACTAGGAAGGATTATATAAAAACTTCATCAGCAAACATAATTAATTTGCCCATCACAACTAACTTTAAGTAATGAGGGGATAATTGAGGGAGGTCGTGAAATGAAAACACTTCCTCATCTGCTCTGATTGCAAAATGTGTCCATTCCATTGCCTCAACTCAGTTTGGCTAATGCCATTAATTTCCATTCTATTGCTATAATTTCAACTATTAAGAAGTACAAATTATTTGGTCTTAGATTTATATATTCCCAGACCATGGAAGTTAACAGTTGCCTTTCATGTATCAAAGAGAAAATGAAAGAAATATTTGCTCAACTTGATATGACCCAAGTGAAAGAAGAGAATATTCAGATAATTCTAGAAGAGAATTTTATTGAATCAAATGAGGGAGGCAATCAAAGCAGCTATTGTAAATAATTGTCTTGTCCACTAGGAGTTGCTCCACATCTCTGTGTTGACCTCATTCAGTCTTGTCTCTAATTGTACTGGATATTTTCTGTGAGATGTGCTAAGTACACTTTATTTTCAGCATTGATACTTTCATGTTTTATATGCTTATGACCACTTGGACATTTATTTTGATGTGAAATCTTATTTCATTTATGCTTGTGTGGTGAAATTTATGGTTGTATGCCACTTGTTGATAATTTTGATATCATTTCTTTGAGCATGTTATATATGAAGTTTATATACTTGTGATTGTGCTATGATTGCATTATTTATGTGATTTTTTATTCATGTTAGCATGATATCTCTTTGGTCATTTTGTTGTTTGTCAAATGGGGAGAAAGATAGGATCTATGTTTATTCATCATGATTTGTTATCTTATCATATCCTCCAGGGGATTTCTGTTTTTTCTATCATTTCAACTATTAAGAAGTACAAACTATTTGGTCTCAGATCCAAGAAACATGAATGCATCCTCAATATATCAAAATTGAGTTTTACAACTCATGCATGAAATCCAGTGTCCCGCAGTCATTTTTCACTCAAAAAGATACAATTATCAGGAACCATCTTATGATGCAAGAAGGGAAAATATAGGAAACTATTCGAAGAGATACATCTTAAGATATATGAAATCCAGGAGAGTGCCTCAGAGAATAAACTGCTCTTGCTCTCATCATGGAGAAGAAGTAATTTTGAAATCCCTCAAGATATGATCCTTGAGGAAGTGATGCATTTGGTACATGCAAGTAAAAATAACTACTGTGTAACTAAAATTACGGGATAAAAGATGTTTTCCAGTGACTTTGCAAATGAACAAAATCTTCAATGCCATGATATTAGGCTACTTGTATTGATTCACATTCTGTTTCTATAACTTGCTCCACTTTTTCTATTAAATTTGTAAAAGCATTTGAAAGTGACATTTTGAGGATAGTGATTTGATCAGATAGTATGGCAAACCATCTAAATGATGAAGCAGATCTGTTGAACCAAACAATGAGCTGCGGAACAAGGAAAGGAGAGAACTTACTCGTTGCCGGCTTTGCTTTGGATGTGTCTCATCCTTCTCAGGCCACTCTTCAAAATCCTTAGCAAAGTGCCTGTTCACATTTCTCAATTTTCTGGTTGAAGTCATTGAAATTTCTTCTCTGTTGCCCCTGAACATCATCAGTAGATACTTAAATAAGGTTCATCCAGCATGCCTTACATTAGCAAGGTAAATGTTATGTGAGTGATTCAAGAGTAGACAAATTTCCAATTGAACAAGACATTCTAAAAATGAAACTAGGCTTTGATTAAAGAAAACTAATGCATAACGATGTGAATAATTGGAGGAGTAAATCATCTTGCCAATAAGACACAAATCAAATACCTTATATCGAGTAGGTAAAAACCACGGAAAAAAACAATTCAATATACATACAAAATAAATAAAACCAAATCCGGTGATACAAGACTGATTAAAGAGAAGAAGAAAAAAAGGTACGCATGTCACAACCGATAAGATAAATATGAATAACATAGAGAAGAGAACGACATGAAGCTAAGAGTCCAGAACCTCCATATAGTATGCTACCGACAATATATAGTACCAAAAGCAAACAAAAATACCAGCAATGACACGCGAACAACTCGGGAATAGCAACAAAAACGAAACTCCGCCACACTGATCTATCACAAAAACAATTCCGAAAGCAATTCAAATAGTCTAAAGATAAAGCAAAAAGGAAGAGAGAAAATAAAATCTTCTTCAAAGGGAAACAAAAATTTGGGGCACTGGTAGCGGGCAAGAACATCGAAGGAAGTTTGGGGAAAGGAACAAGAGGCGAATACGGTGTCAATTAAGAGCTCAGCGACGTGATCCGAAGCGAGAACATACGAAATATGAAATCCACGAGGGATCTCCACTTACACTTCCGACTTCTGCGACGACAACCACGAGATCGAGACACGGCCAAATTCGAGCAAACCTTCGGGCAGACCCAGAGAGATAGGGGCGAGGGAAGCAGCGAGAAGCGCGCGAGGGCTCGGAGGGCGAACGGAACGCCTTCTCCGGCGGCCGTGCGGGGCGGGCGACGACGGGCGGCGATGCGCGAGGCGAGCAGCGCCTCCTTTCCGCGCTCCTCCGCTTCGTTTCTATTTCGATGGAATCGGCGGGTGCCAGAGAGCGAGACGGGGAGGGAAGGGGAAAGGAAAAAAAGAAAAAAAAAAGTGAAAAACAATCGCGAATGGACGGTCAGGAGGAGCTTTAAGATCCGTGCGGGGCCGTGATTATTTCAAAAGATCTGCTGCTGTTGCTTCTGCCACTTGCAACTGGTTCAAACAATAGAGAAATATTTTCGTACCGCCGAATTTTACCCAGAGATCCACCTTCCTCGCATTGGGCAATGCAGTAAAGACACATGGCCCACCCGTCCAATGGTCGCAGCGGGCCGGCAGGTAGCTGTGATACATGAGTGCTGGACAAAATTAAAGAAAAGCGGTAACGATTTGAATGGTAAACTGACGTGTTCGTTTAGTTTCTGGGCTTGTTGGCTAAGCCATCCGAGACAGTTGACCATTGACCTCTAGCACCGGAGCCTCTCCTATCGGTCTTATCTTTTGCAAAATTCGTCATCTTAATGGTCCTACATGATCGGTCCCATGATTATTTATAAGAAGGGAAAATCAAAAAATTATAGTTGATCACGACGCTCAAGATTCGAACCCTTATCCTCTTCTGCAAGTCTGCTGCGTCGTAATCAACTCAGGTATGCCTCGAGGGCTCTTATCGATCTTATCTTCTGCAAAAAGGTAGATCCGCTACCTTAACCGCCTTATCATATATTGAGATAGTGGATCCTAATATATCAAAATGGTTGAATAGTCATGTAGTAATTTAACTTCTATATGTAACAATTTATTTCTTTTGTGTAATAATTTAACTCATCTACATAGTAATTTATACTCTTTCCATTCACAATACAGTGGGCAATCAAAGTGTGAGTGAACGACATTAGTTGTTCCAACCTTATATAAGGAGAAGTATAACAAGGGCATCTTTTTAGTTTTAATCAATAAGGGATAGGACCTTGGAGTAATATGTGTCAGTGGTGGTATCTTTTACTTGAACAAAAGATTATTTATCTATGAAGAAGTAAATCGATAAATTATAGTTGGTCATTATGAAGGAGGATATTATCTCGACATCGTCGAAATTCGATCCTTATCCACTTCAGTAAGTCTGCTCCACAGTAACCAATTCAATCATGTCCCGAAGAAAAAAAAAATATTGATCTTTCAAAAACTCATTCCTAGTTATTTTTTACTCTACTGATCAACATCACTAACATATTATTTTATTTAAAGTTTTAAAATTTAGGAGTCCAACTAGAATTAGAGTGGCCCACTTAAACTTGATTAAATTTTTTAAACTTAAAAGTTGATAATTGTAAGTTTTTTTTTGCTATTTTAAAGTGAGTTTAGTTAAATTTAACTAACTTCAATTAAATTGATAAAAAAAATTATATACAAAATTCTATGTATGTATAATGTTTTTAAATAACCTAGAATATTATTTTGATTTTTAAAATATGTGCTAATTGTAAAAAAGAGTATTATTTTTCATATTTTATTTGGATGATAAATCATTCTCATTTCAAGTCATTGCAATGCCCATGCAACGGTAAGAAGCTTGGCTACACTGGATTTGTTTGACCATTTACTTGTTTATTTTTTGCTCAATACTTAATTCAGACGATAAGAGATATCATTTCCTGAATTCGTTATCTATTTTTTTATCATCTGATAGTATCCGGAGTTATTTTCGAGCATCCAATTTCACTTTTCGGATGGTCAAATTCTCTTCCTGAGTACAACTGATTTGTCAATCGACTCATCTGAATATTAAGTCTTCATTTTATAGCTTCTCACTCGGATTGAAGAGCATCTAATGATATCCAGAGTTACTTCTTAGCACTCATTTGATAAATTCTCTTCTCAAGTACTCTTGATTTGCCGATCTACTCACCCAAATATTAAATCTTCATCTTATAACTTTTCACTCAGACTCGAGGAGCCACAATGCTCGGAATGCTATATTACTCACAAAACTATAATACTCAAGATGTTACAGTATCCGCAAAATTACAATACTCGAGATGCTACAATACTCATAATATAGTACCCTCGTAGCTACACTGCTCGAGATTCTATAGTGTTTTGGATGCTACAGTATTTATGAAGCTATAGTATCTGTGAAATTACAGTGCTTGAGGAAGTTATTCGGAGTTTGTTCTCTTGAGCATTCGAAAATCATTCAGCGATTTCGCATTTCAGACTTAGGAAATCTAGAAATTCAATTCAAACCTTCAACAACTCCCAACAACCTAACAACCTTTAACAATCTCCATATTAATAGTGTGATAATATCAGTATATGATCTAACAGTTGGTTCTTGGTCTCCCAACGGCCCAATAATGCCAAGTACCAAGTGCAAATTTTTTCCCATCGATTATAAGAATCAACAGAGATAAATAAAGTACGATAGTTCTTTGTCTCTCTCTTTCTCTTTCGTAGTTTTGTGAATTTTTCCTTGCTATGTTTCAGTTCTGATTTGAGTGTCGAAGTGACTGCACCGATAGAACCGATCAACCTTGATGTGCTTGTAGGCCATCAAAGTTTAGCCCACCAATAGTTCATTGTAATATAGGCTTAAGAGGCGTTCGAAAGAGGAGTCCGAACAAACGAAAAGATGTCATCATCACCAATGGCTAATCCACTTTCTTATAGATAAAATCTTTGTAGATCAATACACATCAAAAGGCACCGGAGATTTTGACAAAGTTCTTTCCCTATTCAAGTGAGATCATGGCGGCAGAGACTAGAAGAGAAACAGTCAAAAGAGAGGTTTACCTCTTTCATATAATTGGCCCTTGGATCATATCGGCGGCTAGATCCTACCGTACAAATACCGATGGAAGAGGCATAATTACTATAATAAAAGATGAAATTCGTCATTCCAATTATTTTAGATGATGAGAGGCATAATCAAGTATGGCCTAAACTAGTACAGTGTCAATGTCGATGGATCAACATTTCAAACTGTACTGGATGGTCGACGGGGCTGAAGCGTTCCAAGGGACGAGCAGATCTGGCACGGGGTTCAATAGACCCAGGCACGCCTTGTGAGTGCCCGAGTTGCTCAAGTTTAGGAAATATTAGAAATGTTCGAGAGTAGGGGTGCAAGCGAATCGAATTGGTTCATGAGTTTTTCGAGTCAGTTTCAATAATATTTGATTCATATTCGAATTTGAACCAAGTCGAATTTGAATCTATAATATTATTCGTGAACCGCTCGAATTAAGATATTTCGAACTAAAGTTTGATTTTGTTCGAATTAAGATTTGAATAATTCGAAACAAACTCGAATAATTTAAAGTATTTCGAACTAAAGTGTGATTCTGCTCGAATTAAGGTTCGAATAATTCGAATCGAACTCGAGTTAGAATCATATTTCAAATCAAACTCGAATCAAAATTATTAATATTTTCAAGCTTCGAATATCATATATATTTCAAACTCGAATTTAAGTATTAATATTTTTATATTATTCGATTCGACACTACTCCTATTCGAAAGGTCGAGCGACTTAAAGATCCAAAATGTTCGAGAAGCAGAGCAATCTAGAAGTAAAGGACACCCTATAAGTCATAGCCGAACATCACATGTTAGTCGAGCCTGCTAACGTGGAGCATTCCTCGTGCTACTGATGAGGGCCGCCTCCCCTTAGACACCCAGCTATGAGCTGAAGGAGAGGCTCAACGATCATTCTTTACAATTTTTTTCAGCATCTTTCTTAATAAAGGTCAAAGCGACGCAAGTGAGGCCCTGCAACTGCCACTGCCACTGCCACTGCCCCTGCATAGCTCACACCTGCGCATGTCAGTACGATCGCTGCCTTCTGATCACGGACTCCCATCGCAACAGCACTCTCACGATCCTTCTCTGCCCGATCCTGCTGAACGACGAGCCACAGTGCCCGTGGTTCAGCTGGCGCACGGGCCGCGGGGCTTCTCCGCGGAGCAATGCCCGAAGGACTAGGCGTCCGTCGAACATTGGCGGCCCCAGGGCCGACCCACCGCCAGCGCTCCCTCCCCAACCACCTCCTCTTGATCTTCTCTTCGGTTTCGAAGCGGCGCGTGTGGAGGCGACGAGGAGAGGAGAGGAGATGGGCATGTTGTGCGCGGACCACCCTTACCGGAGCAACCCCGGCGGGGTGTGCGCCTTCTGCCTGCAGGAGAAGCTGGGCAAGCTGGTTTCCTCCTCCAAGTCCACCCACTTCCTCCCCCTCCAGCATCCGCCTTCTTCTTCTTCCTCCTCCCCCTCGCCTGCTTCCTCCCGCTCCGACCTCGGGCACGACGCGGCGGCCGTCGAGAAGAAAAAGAGATGGAGGAAGTTGGGTGCCGGTGGAACTGCCCACGCTGCTGGTTCTGTTGCGGTGGGTAAGAATGGCGGTGGATTGGGTTTGAAACGGAGCAAGTCTGTGGCGCCGAGAAGGATCGGATCCTCCCTTGCGCAGGTCGGCGATGGCGGTGGCCGCAGCAACGGAGAAACTGCAGCCGCCGTGGCAGATAATCTTCGGAAGAAAAGTTTCTGGTCGTTTCTCTACCATTCTTCGGTCTCTTCTGCTTCCACTTCTTCTTCTGCGGCAAATGGCAACGTTAACAGGCGTAGATCCACCTCGTCCTCTTCTGGCGGAGTGTGCGATGGAGACCCGAGCCACAGTGCCGTCCGTTACGGCTGGCGCACGGGCCGCGGGGCTTCTCGGCGGAGCAATGCCCAAAGGACTAGGCGTCCGTCGAACATCGGAGGCCCACCAGGGCCGGCCCACTGCCAGCGCTTGTCGTTGCCAGACTGAGGGGGGTTGATAAGCTGTAATCGATCGCCGTCGAAACAGTACGGCGCTCCCTCCACAACCACCTCCTCTTGATCTTCTCTTCGGTTTCGAAGCGGCGCGTGTGGAGGCGACGGGGAGAGGAGAGCAGAGGAGAGGAGAGTCAATGGGCGATAGGGCAGCGGACGTAGGGGACGGCATGTTGTGCGTGGACCACCCTTACCGGAGCAACCCCGGTGGGGTGTGCGCCTTCTGCCTGCAGGAGAAGCTGGGCAAGCTGGTTTCCTCCTCCAAGTCCACCCACTTCCTCCCCCTCCAGCATCCGCCGTCCTCTTCTTCCTCCTCCTCCTCGCCTGCTTCCTCCCGTTGCGACCTCGGGCACGACGGGGCGGCCGTCGAGAAGAAAAAAAGAGATGGAGGAAGTTGGGTGCCGGTGGAACTGCCCACGGTGCTACTTCTGTTGCAGTGGCTAAGAATGGCGGTGGATTGGGTTTGAAACGGAGCAAGTCTGTGGCGCCGAGAAGGATCGGATCCTCCCTTGCGCAGGTCGGCGATGGCGGTGGCCGCAGCAACGGAGAAACTGCAGCCGCCGTGGCAGATAATCTTCGGAAGAAAAGTTTCTGGTCGTTTCTCTACCATTCTTCGGTCTCTTCTGCTTCCACTTCTTCTTCTGCGGCAAATGGCAACGTTAACAGGCGTAGATCCACCTCGTCCTCTTCCGGCGGAGTGTGCGACGGAGACCACGCCAAGCAGCAGCCGCCGCCGCCGCGGCCGCTGCATTAGATAAGCTGGAAGCAACACACGGGACCTCCCCAGCGGGAAGGAGAGCCCGAGCGGCGTCCAGGCGTCGTCCTCGTTCGGGCGAAAGGTGGCGAGATCGCGATCGGTAGGCTGCGGTAGCAGGAGCTTCTCCGGTGACTTCTTGGAGCGCATCTCCACCGGACTCGGCGACTGCACGCTTCGCCGCGTCGAGTCCCAGCGCGAGGCCAAGCTCAAGAGCACCCTCCACCTCGACACCGACGGCGACCCGCACCGTCCAAGGATGAAGGAGAGGGTCAAGTGCGGCGGCCTCTTCAGCGGATTCGGAATGATGTCGTCCTACTGGCTCTCCGCAGCTGCCGCGGCGCCCGACGAAGACTTCGACGGCGGCCTCAGGACCTCTGCCGCCACCCCTGGAGCCAGAGCAGGCGTGACGCATCACGGCCGCACCTGGAGCTGGGGCTTGGCCTTCCCCAGCCCAATGAGAGCCTTCCGGCCATATACCTCCACTTCCCGATCAACGTCCAAGCTCATCTCCTCCATCAATGCCAGCAACAAGCTGGTCAACGGCGCCGCACCATTCCTCTCCGTTCAAAGCTAGCTCTAAATGCCTGTCCATGGTTACTCTCTTATTTACCACAATCCATCAAACTGAATTGTCTCCTTGTGCGATGTTCCGGCGAAAACGCAACGCACAGCGACAGCGACGCGGTGAGCGCGGCCATTTACGAAACAAAGTACCACCGCCGCTACTCGTCTCCAGTCAAAGAGCGCAGCGACGCACGCGTTGATGGCTCGCTGAGGCCGCTGCCACTGTTGGCGACCCTCTCGGCTCCTGTTCGACGCAGCGGATCGAGCGATGGGGGTGGTGCTCTGCGCGCGCTGTATTTTGCCCTTTTCTCAGAGACAAAAGATCGTGCACCTTCTGAGCCCCCTCGCCACGGTGAGCGATAACGCATTTGAAAACTGTAGGTGTTCTGAGCCCCCTGCTGCCTCCGTCACCTGGGCTTATCTGCCGCTCTGCCCTTGGTGCCACTCTGCTTGTGTTTGTTATTTGTGCGGATTTAGGATTTAGGATTTGATTATCGTCTAATATGTATCGCCGTACTGCAATTGAACATGATGGAGGGAGGATATTATAAAGTTGATCAATCGGCCCTTGGTGTTATGTTGCATTTGATATCGACCTAAAAAAAATTATTTTATTTAAAGATTTCATAATCATTATTGGTATATCAATTTAATCAATATTAATCATATTATTTTATAATAGATATATATTATAATTATTATCTAGTACAACAATTTTATGATCATAATTGTTATATAATTATAATATTTATGTGTAACCAACTCAGTTATGTTCCAGGACACGACATATCAAAATTAAATAAATAAATAAATTTAAATCTTTGTAATTCTTTCTGAGTTATTTGGATTCCTGATTATTTCAATCGTGGATTCTTTGATACATATTTTCTTCTTCATACCTTCTAAAATTTTCTTCTAACACATATCCTCTTCTAGAACATCATTCTCTCCCCGCATGTAAAGCTCCACCGTCGGCCATGGGCCCCATCAATTAGGAGCCTGTTAGCTCGCCCTAGTCATATGTTCACGGCCCATCAATCATTTAGCTGTGAGCTTTCATCCTCCTCCTGTGAATCATCTGATGATTACGGATTTAAATCACGAAAATAATCTCTTACATTGTCGGATAAAATTACGTACACATCAATCTTTCCTGAGATCCTACGATCTGAAAGTATCAAATCACTTTTGGATCGTTTGGAATTGTCTTTTGGGTTGAAGTTGGAGCAGAATTGTTGGGATCGCTTGCGATAGAATTGGTATGATCCTATGTTACAAACAATTCTAAGTATTTTTTTATTGGGAGTTAGTTTGTTGGTCTTTAAATTGTCATCTTGATTGAATGTGTATTTACATAGATTATTTTTGTGTTGAATGGTTGATTGGTGTTGGACCTACTAATTGATTTTTTATGATCATAATTTGTAGGATCGTGATTACACAGAATTGATTTGATATCAGGATCGGATATTGATTCCGTTGAACGCTAAAAAATAAATATCCAAAACTCATAATTTTGGAGGAAGGAATGAAAGAAAAATATCCGTGATGATCAAAATTGTCAAACATCAACTAAATAAATATTTTAAATAGTCTCAAAACTCTAATGATGCAAAAAAGGAAAATAACCCTAATACAATGTCAAAAAATATCCGGATCCTTTGAAAAAGCTTTAAACGATAATTTTTTAGTTTAAAATTTGGCGGTTAAGGATTATCACCCGATAATAAATATAGATCTCAGAACGAACTTCTATTTTATATATTGTGCATTTTGTAATTCAATCCTAGTTAAAAATTATGACCTTTCAAAGTGTAGAATTGTATAATCATAGAATCGTAACAATCCCATCTATCTTATAAGATCCTAACGATCCTATTCCGATCCCACTACAAAATCTGATCTTAGATCAATTTAGTACTTTAGGATCATAGTTTTACAAACCATGTGTATGATATTTGATTTTATGAACCAAGTGAATATTCTAGAAGTACAAATATCTTTCATTTTATAATATGAAAATATAAATATTATTTAGTACTACTGAATATAGTTAAATTATTAATTAATTTAAATTTTATAAAAAAATATAATATCATTTACGATGTCTATTATCTATATATAATTATTAATTTATTTATATATAAATATTTTAAAAATATATTTTTTTAATTATTAAATAATATTTAATCATACAATTTTAATTTTTTTTAATTATCATAAAATTTTAAATTTAGTGACTTGTCATCTACCTTATCTCAATCTTGATCGTCGGATGCACCCCGACTAAAGTACAAGTAAATTAACACGTGTCTCCATCCTTGTCCAATTAGACCATAAGTAAACAGACTCTACGCAATTCTCATAAATCAAAGGATCTCCTGGTTATTAAAATTATTATATAAATATAATTTTGTACTTTTAAATAAAATAACATATTAACACATATTCAAAAATATTCTTTTATTTTAATATTGTCCATCAGGAATTCTGAAATAATCAATATAATATCTAAAAATAAATTAGTTTAATTTAATTAAAAATACTATATATAAAATACTTCTATTTATTAATATTTTAATCAAAATTCCTTAAGCTTCATTAAAATATATTAAAATTATTTTAAAATTGACTGCTCTAATAGTATAGTGTAATTGCCAATAGTTAATGATCCAGCAAGGATATTTGACGATTACGTAGATGTCGAATATAATGAGATGTAAGGAAAAAAGAGTAAAAATAAGCATTCGTTAATTTAGAAAACCCCAACCTCTCATTTCAGACTTAACTTGCTTCCTTAAGCATGTGCCAACCTCCTATCTGGGTTTCAGTATATTTCCTTAAGCATTGTCGACCTCCCATTCCGGTCTCAACATGTCTCCCGCTTTACGTGCCAACATCATGACTTGGTCTCAGCACGCATTCCACAACATGTATTGACCTCATGACTTGATCTCAGCACACCCTTGCATCAAGCGCCAACCTCATGACTTGGTTTGGACTTGCTTCCGACATCTCGGGTTAATATTTGGCACATGATATTTATTTGAAAATATGATAGTTCTGCCTAAATTGAGGGACGCAGAACCGATTCCTCCGAGGAGATAGAAACACCTCCTTGAATATGTATAAATGGAGAGAATCTTTTCAAGGCAGAATAGGTATATTAGAATATTTCTCAAACGGTTGCTAATTCTTCGGAATGGAAAACAGCTGCTATAAAAAGGTAGCTCATGGCCATGAGCACAGGTATACACATATATCTACCCTAATTTCCTCAAGTCTTGAAACTCCTTTCGCATATTGAATCCTAACTTGAACGTTGGAGGCTCCCGGAAACCCCATTTCCAGTGCCATTTAACTCTTTTGATTATCTTGTATGCCTCTTCTTTTTTTTCATAATATCATAGGAGCGTGTATGTCAGGGAAGCCTTGAACCAACATTTGAATCATCCACAATGTATTGATCGGAACCGTTACTAAATTTTTATTGTTTTTAAAGTGATGTGATCAAATTTAAAGAATATGAATTAAATTGATAAAAATTTTTTCGTTGCTATGAATAAGGATATTTTTGATAAAAAAATATAAAATAGAGAGGCTCTTTTATTTTTTTTAAATAAAGAATACTTTTTTTTTGTCGATAATTCATTATCCACTTGAAAACTGGATATTTTGAAATACGAGTGCTAGAGTGTAAGTTCCTGCATGGATAGACTTATAGGGGCTGGTCTGCATAATTCGCCGATGTTGACCGTTGGTTCCCGCGGTTAACTCTATAAAAAGTAGACCGCCACGGAAATGGCAAAACCATGCAAATTGCGGTTTACGGATTTGCTTTACTTGACCCAATTAAACCGGCCTAATAAAGGAAAAAAAAAGAAAAAAAGAAAAAAGAAAAAAAATCAACCCACGACGAGAGACTTCTTTTTTTGTCTTATCAGTCCTACGTGGCAGCCTCCTTTCTCGGTTCGTTTCGCGGTCTATAAATAGGAGGGCGGAGAGAGGGGGAGCGGCTGAAGCGTCACGCCAGCTAGTGCGCTCTGTTGCTTGGGACGAAGAGCGGAGGGTTTCGGATCGGGAGGCGATGGCGGTGCACGCCGTGGGCTTCTCCTCCGATTTTGGGAATCGGTGAGTGATCGGTGTTTCTTCATTGGTTTTGGCTTTGAATGGATCTGTTCCTCGTGGAGCGCTTTCTTTGGAGTTCTGTTGGGCCTCGATCTGGGGTTTGTGGCGCTGTGTGGATCTGATTTCTGATGAATCCTTTTTTGGTTCGTTTAGGGGGGTGGATGAGCTCCAGATGTCGCAACAAGACCCTGGAAATCTTCTGCGACGCGGGGGGATTCTTGGCATCGGTGAGTGAGCGCTTGCTGTGGTCGAATTGTTGGGGTTGTGCAATCAGTGATGGTGTCTAGGTTTTAGACGATGCAGGAAAGCAGCAGCAATCGCTGAGAGAAATCTGGATCGACCAAACGATGTTGGGCGAATGGCGGAGCGATCTCGGCTGCAATGTCTCGGTTGGTGGAAATTTGGAGCCGGCGAAATCTCTCGTTTTGTCGGGCAGAGATCACGTGGCAACTTCGCCGGTTTTTCCTTTTCCTGGTGCGGCTACTGCAGTTCCCGGGATTCTTCCCCATAGTCGATTGCCGAAGTTCGGCACAACGTCAACGAGTGGGCGCCATGCTTTACCTTTGCCGCCTGTCTCGTCTTCTGCTCGCGATCTCGTTGCTGTTCTGTTTCAACAGAATCAGGAAATTAAGGCATTCCTTTGCTTTCAGGTACTTTGATCTGCTAGTGTTTTTTTGTGTTCGATGATTGCGGTTTCTGAATGTTAATGATTAACTTGGGACTATTGCAGAACGAGAGGATGCAGAACGAATTGGTGGAGATGCTCGATAGACATTCGAGAACTGTTCAGTCGGTGTTACGGCAGCAGGCGGCAAAGCGGTTGATGGAGAAGGAAGCCGAGTTGCTGAGCGTTAAGCACCGGAATGAAGAGTTAGAGGAGAAGGTGCGACAGATAACCGAGGAAAACCAGTTCTGGTTCAACATGGCCAAGAACAACGAAGTCATCGTGAGGAACCTCCAATCGAGCCTGGAACAAACTCTGCACCACGGCGACCTTAACAATTGTAACGTCATGTTCCCGGCGGACGACGCGCATTCCTGCTGCTACGAAGACGACTGCACCGCCGCGGCGCCTGCAGCCGACGCCGGGAGTGCGAAATTGTGCAAGACGTGCGGCGTGAGGGACGTCTGTATAATCTCGCTGCCGTGTCGCCACCTGTGCCTCTGCAAAGACTGCGCATCCAGCGCCGTCGACTGTCCGGTCTGCGGCACCACCGTGAACAATTTCCTCGAAGCCTTTGTTTGCCGATGATCCGCTTGCGCGCTGCTGCGGTTGCTGCCATTGCTGGTTTCTTTATTTTGGTGTTCTGGCAGTTCCTTCCCGCATCTGTTCTTTTGCTTCCTCTTTCCTCTGCCATCTCCCTTTTTGTCGACCCACCCATATTGTGAATTCTGTAATGTTCTTTCAACATTTTGATGTAATATCAACCTCCCTATCGAAAAAGCCCCAAAATTGATATTTTTTTCTTCTTTCTGTTTGATTTACCTAATCGAATGAGTTGAAAACTCAATCAGGGGCTCAGCGGGCGGGAAAACTTGCAGCTTGCAACCGCCATTATTGCCATGGAGAAGAAAGGCAAATCGGTGGTGGGGGGCGTGGCGGTGAAGCAGAGATGACGGACCTGCAGCACCATAATTGCTCCAACCAAGGGAGATTCGCACGCTAGGTCAGTATTTAATTTCATGTTTCTTTCAAGATTTGTTCGTTCACAAGCCATTCCAATCCTTATCCTGCTCGCAAACTACTCATGCACAATGCATATTTTATTATCTTCGGTTGAAATGGTGAAAGGTGGAATCGCATTGCACTCATGGTTCATCTAACTTATGCATCAAAACAAAAACAAATTTGTTGTTACACTGCCTTGAAAGTTCTGTTGCTTTAGGGTTTGGCTTGGTCGACGAGGACAAAGAAGGGACCTTTATCTTTATCTTATATCTCCCCAGTGACCTAGTAGTATTGCTGCTGCAGTACCAGTGTACTACTACTGCACCCGAATAAAGTAGAAATAGATGAGCAGGTGGAGGATGATGAGGACAGACAAGGCCGAGATGATCCGAGTTGTCCTGCGCAGAAGATTTCTTCTGCCCCTTTTTCTCGGGGGTGGGTTCAGGCTATTATCAAATCCCTTTTGTCTCTGTCTGCCCTTCTTCACCGCCATCCATCAGTTGACTTGTCTTTGGCCTGTGGAGGAAGGAAGCTGGTAATTTGCTTGCTTTGATCAGGTTGGGAACTTGGGACAGTGCTGCCTGAGAATAAATGCTTTGTATTGAGGTTGGAGCTGTGTCGAAATCTCAACCAGTTTTAGTGGATGTGGTCCCTTTCAGTACTATGGAAACAAGATTTGCGCTTTCCATGGCTTGAGGGAAGGAGGGAGGGAGGCCTCTGTGGTAGGTCCCCTGAGAGGGACTGACAGGCATTTGGTGCTGGAGATCTGATGGAGGATTGGGTGGAAGGGAGGGAGAGAAGAAGAATAAAAATTAAAGAAAAAGAGAGGATTAAAGAAAGCTTAAAAGATGCTCCCTAGCAACACTCCTGTCGATCCTCTTTTGATCTTTTTCTATGCTTCCTTTCTTGGAATCACTGAATCAGTCCGTCCTCAAAGTATAGGAAGAATGACGTGCATGGGAATTCTCAAAGGTGGCATGAGGAGAGCCTTAGTGGAGGCCAAGGTAAAGGCAATAGACCAATGCCAACCTCTTCTAAAAATCTTAAATTGTGTTTTAATTGCTTCTACTATAGATATTATTTATTCCATAGGTACATTGAACATGCTAAACCATCTTTATTGATTCCAGTTCCAGCATTTCATTATCAGCCACAGTTGTTTCATGATTCATGCCTGTCTCTTTTGTCACACTTGATTGAGTCTGAAGAAATCTCCAAACCTCTGTCTTAAATGGGAGGCAGGACTGGACCCATGCAGCTACCAGACCAGTGTCCTAAATCCATGTTTTTCAAAGACCTGACCTGACCTGACCTGGCAAAGTAGCACCAGTGTTTGTCCTTCAAAGTCTTTTGTCTAGTTGGCTTTCTGATTCAATGGCCAAATGAGTACAATTTTGTCTCGATGGAATTTGGATCGACTTCACAAGGATGGTACTATGATGATGGTTGCGATGCTAACTTTTCCAACTTAGAAAAAGAAAAAGGCACTTGGTTATGATGGTTCCAACTTTGGTTGATTGGTTGATGACTAGATAAGGATGATAAAATCACACCTAACTTTTATATTTATTAAAACATCTTATTTATTTTTTAAATTACCTTATATATATAAAATATAAGTTTTTTTTTTGAAAACTTCTTGCTGGTTGAGCGGAAGGTATAAAGGGGTTTGATGTCAACTAAGGTCACAGTTTGATCTTCTGCTGGAGCACTCGTTGATATTGAATTGGTGGAAAATTTATGTTTGGCGGCCTCGTTGAAGCATCTACGTGTGGAAAAGATTGGGAGTTTATCTTCACAGACAGAGTACTCAGTTTAACATTGGACGACTTTACAAGTATGATGTGATTGTGGGGGTTGATTGTCGACGTATTACTATTGTATTTTTGAATGTGCTCGATGGATATCAGGGAAGGACAATTTACCTCTAGAATTAGTCAGCGAATTTTGGACACCAGACACCTAAAGGAAAGGCAGCGTTATGATTGATCACAGTTGCGAATTGCATATGTCGATTGCCATATTTATGAAATTGCAATCTATACAAATATGGTTAGGGTATGATTGGTGATCACGACGATCAACTATTGTTGTTAGTCGCAGCTAGGTGGCAAAATTGTAGCTACTTATTGTGGCCTTCCAATTGTGAAATCATGATCAAATCTAAGTTGTGATTTATTGGGTCATATCATAATTTGTAGAATCATGATTTTATGTAGGATATTTGAGATATAGTTGAGTTGATTATGACGGAAGAGAGTTGCAGAAGAGGACAAGAGTTTGAATTTCCGTGAAGTTGAGATAATATTAATCCGTCTTGATCAATTGTAGTTTTTTAATTTATCTTCTCATAGATGATCGTAAAGTTGATCATGTTTAACCGTTGGAATGACAGATTCAATGTTAAATTTTTAAAGGCCAACAAATCTACTCATTGATTCTGCAGAATATTAGATAATAGACATTAAAAAATGTATCATTTTGGGAAAAATGATATAATATTATTTATAAAAAATTAATTTAAAAATAATTAAATAGCTATTTAAATAATCTGAAAATCATAACCCTAACTGATAAATAAAAAATAAAAATATTAAAATATTTTGGGCCTTAAAAAGATTTTAAATGATATTTTTTGAATTTGAAATTAACCGGTTAAGGGTAAATTTTGTACGTAATTATAGATCTTTAAATAAATTTTGATTTGATATATTATATGTAGGTAATTCAATTAAATAAAAATTATGACCTTTTAATTTTTTATTGATTTTGCTCCAATTTTATTTTGATAATTATATCAATCCTGCTTCCGATTCTATTACAAAATTTAATTCTACACGATTCAAAATCGATTTCTACTTCTGGATAGTAGGATTGTGATTTTACAAGCTATGCATCAAACGACCACAAAATTATGGCCGTTAGTCATGACTTTTCCTAGCATGGTCGCAATCTAATCTCTTCTATATATATATAAATTTCAAACTTAAATAAAATTGATTTTTTAACTATTCAATTAAAATTTAAATATTGAATTAAATTTATTGTTTGATTTTATTTCTTTTTAGATTGGTCATAAATTTATTATTTATTATGTAATTATTTGAGTTGCTTTAGCCGACTTATATTAATTAGGAATGAACAATCCATTAAAAATTGAATGACTAAATCGAAATTGATTAAAATTTTACAAATCAAATCTATAACAAATTGAACTAATATAAAATTAATTAATTCAATTAATTATCGAATTAATTAATTATTTTATTGATCAATGGTGATATCATCAATTAATGTATTGATATTGAAGTTGAATCAGACTGATTGTTTAGAAAGTAGCATTCAATTATATAAGTTATAATCAATCGATTGATGTTTTTAATTTAATTAGTTTAACTGATTTATAAAATTTAAAATCGAAATCTAATCCAACATTTAAAAATCAACATTAAAAAAAATAAAATTTTAAATTAAAAGAATTAAACTTTGATTCGACAAATTAATTTAATTTAATTGATGTATTACTCACCTTAATATTATTTTATTTATAAATGATTTAACTAATTTATGAATTTATAATAAAATTTATATGTTTAAAAATATTATTGAAATTGCTATTATTTGAATATCTTCTTTTTAGTAAAATTATAATTTAATAGTAAATTTAATATCTTTATTTTTTACATATTAAATACGCATCTGATAATCACTATCAAATTTCTTTAATTACATTTAATATGTTTTAAATTTTTTATTATGAAAATATTTTATCTCTATTAATAAGTAGCTAATTTAGGATATTAAAATAGATATTAAAAATATTTTTTTATAATATAAATGTTTCATTCCTCACAATTCGTCGTGGATCTACTCCGGCGATCCCGATCAGATCTCGCGAAGCGAAGCTATTCAACTCTCGTCGTCGACGATGAATCCCACCGTCGGCCACGGCGACAAGAAGCAGAGTGAGGCAGCGCACTCCGCCGGCTACGCTCCCTATCCGAAGCTCACCCCGGAGGACGTTGCGCCGGCCTCCGTCACAGCCACCACCATGCCGCCCGAGTCCAACCCTTATATCGTCCCATCCCCCGCCCCAGCCTCCAAGAGTATGTTCGATTTTTCCGATTTCCATTTCGAAATCAAACGGATCGCTGCTTCTCTTTCCCGTCAATGTTTTTTGCGTATCCTTTCTCTTTCGATCGTTTCATCGGATTTATCAAATTGGCGAATAATAGGTAAGAGGGATACGATGCGCGATGTGCTCGATAAATTCGGGAAGAGGGTCAATGAAACAGCGAAGAAGACAGAGGATTTGGCCGGGAACTTTTGGCAGCATTGTAAGTAATAGATAGACTTGTCTTTTTCCTGAGATCTGAAAGTTGATCTTTTGAGAAGGTTAAAAATCTAGTCTTTTGGCAAGGGATTCTTCATCGATAAGTTTAAGATGTCCAGCGATCGTCATCCTTTCTCTGACAATTACTACGCCTGCTTTTGCTTGCCTTTGTTGGATCTAATAATCCTTCTTGATCAGTGAAAACTGGCCCGAGCATTGCTGATGCAGCCATGGGCAGGCTTGCTCAGACAACTAAAGTCATCAGTGAAGGAGGCTATGAAAAGATATTTCATCAGACTTTTGAGACACTTCCAGGGGAGAAACTCAAGAAGTCATATGCATGCTATTTATCGACATCATCTGGCCCCGTAATGGGGGTTTTGTACCTCTCTACTGCTAAGCTTGCATTCTGCAGTGATAATCCTCTTTCTTACAAAGTTGGAGATCAGACTCAGTGGTCATATTACAAGGTACTTCACAACTCACTCTTCTATTTTCCTTTTTTGCTCTGTCTATTGTCCATGTTCTGCACTGATATTCGTTAAAAATTTCCCTTGTTAACTTTGAAATTACAGTCATCTTGAGGAATTAAGCACCACATTAGTCCATTTATGCCTGTTTGTTTTATAGTGTTTTTTTCTTCTCCTGTGTTCCAAACAAACTTGAGAGCCTTATGGACAAGGAATCTCATGAACGATGTTGGCTTCTCTAAGAGGGATTAACAAGAGATGAGAAGGGGTGATAAAGAATATGAAATAGAAGAAAGCAGAATATGAAATAGAAAGTAAAAGAGTGATAGTAGAATATAATGTTCAACCTTCTTCTCTTGCCAAATATAGGATAGGGAAGGAGAAGGCGCATAGGAATCTTAATGAGCATTTTGTTGCAACAGTTGTGCCTTTCTTTTCTGTAGTTGTCGCATCTTATTATTACCGACGGTGCCATTATTACCTGCTTCTATAACTAACACGCCCCTTTTATGACGCCATTATTGTTGATGACGTGATAGACGTGTCTTCTGTCACTCGTGTAACCGACGTCTCTCTTGTAACTGATATCGTTCTGACTTTGATCCTTTAGTCGAGATGAAATTTGACTTGACCTTACTAGTCAAACTGTCTTTGACCGTGCTCAAGTTGATGTTGACCCTAATTGGTTCGCCTTGACTTTTATGCTATTCTAAGTTTATGTTGACCACCAAGTCTTATGCCACGTGGAGCCTTTATTTTCCTCCCGCTTTATTATTTATATGACCAATAAATATTTGGTTAGATGATGCAAAAGTATGACAAATGCACATATTCTATAAGGAAAAGAGAGATAAAAAAACTTAGTTAATAATAATAAAATAGAATAAAATTTATTTAAATATAAATGATGATACAGTGAGATAAGATATGGTTATTATTGTTGTTATTGTATTATATCTAACTTTGTTATAGTCTAAATCCATATGATTTAGCTTGAAATTTTCCATTTAATCGTGTTTAACAGCAGCTGTATAGTTCATTACGAATAATGCAGATATGGTTCATGCACACATGAATCGCTAAATATTCTCTTTAATTTGGGTTCGAATTCACCAGACTAATTCTGATCTTACTCTTTTTGATATTCTTATGGTTGTTTGTCTCAAAAAAATGAAGTTTCATCCTATAGAATATGAGATATGCATGAGTAAACTAGAAAAACTTGATTCAAATAATCCATCAATTTGCACACTTGACTAACATATCGAATACAAATTCTTTACTTAAACATTTTTGTCAACCATCAAAACCCATCAAATAATCTTCTCCTTTTCTCCTTTTCTTGGAATCTAGGGCCATTTCATCTCAACTTAGATATCTACAAACTGTCACACCATAGGACCAAAAAGCTTTCCCTTGTATCAAGCCTTCAATTAATGTATAGTGTCCTAAGTCAAGCAAACTAAGAGATTGAGCCAATCATTACCATTTTGATAAATGTTTAATAGATATAACATGGAACATCTCATGCATACAAATATAACAACACACACAAGTAATAATTGTTGGTGCAATCGACCTTCAAAGTTTTGAATATTTGTTTGAACCATATGTTTAAAGGAATTTGCTCAATGGTGTCAAATAACTGCATCAAGGTAGATCAAGTTGAGTATAGAGTTTAAGCCAAGTCAAGGATGACGTTTGTTTCAGTGAACCTCTGACATTAGCCATAAAACTAGTGACCATATAATTAAGTTGTTAGTGTATAGATGTAGCAATAAAGATCCTAGAAGAATCTGTCTTTATTTTATTTTTTGCTCTCAACTCGTTTAACATGTGTGCAGTAGTTAAGAAACAACCTAAACGTAGAGTTCATCAGAAATTTGATTCTCCAGCATGACACTGAAAGATATCTCATTCACTCTTATTTTCTAATAGTTTATACTACCAAAAATAAATAAAACATGGTTAAACTGTAGGGTACCATATTCCATATATGCTTTAGAAGAACAATGTTAAGATGGCTGTGTAAAATTATTAGATGATTGATGACTTATGATTGATGCAGGTAGTGATTCCTCTACATCAATTGAGATCAGCTAGTCCTTGTGCGAGCAGAGAAAAGCCAGGGGAGAAGTATGTCCAAGTTGTTTTGATCGACAATCACGAATTCTGGTTCATTGGTTTTGTGAACTATGATAAAGCTGTGAAAAATCTACAAGAGGCTGTGCAAGGTCCTCCTCCTCCTCGTGCCCATGTTTAAGTGTTCCCATCACGGCCACTACGGCAAAGTAAACATGCCCATGTTTATTGGATGTCTTGCTGCTGCACCATGCCGGAAGTGTCGAGGGAGTGAGTTTTAAACATTCTTGTTACATGAATTAAGACCTTCTTACAGTGGTGATTTTTTTTTCTTCTTCCAAATCTAATTTATTTAAAGTAGATGAAATGCTTGTCTAAGAGATCTCTCATAAAGCTTGTTAATTAGTGCCTTCCATGATGCCATTATGTACCTACCAAGAAACATATATGATAACAATGATGACTATGATGTCAAAGTGCTTAGGGTTAAATAAATTATCAACTTCCTTATGCGTTGACTTTGATTGCACTGAGCTCCATTTAACCTCAATTATATTGCTCGTTGACTTAATGCCAACTTGATCTCTTGTTGACTAGTGCATTGCTGTGAGAGTAATTAATACTTTCGAAAGCTATTGCCAGCTATCTTATCCAAAACATTATATTTCATGAGTATAAAAAGTCAAACTATGTTTGAAAGGATAAGTTTCATCTTTGATTTTAGATCTCCAATCGAAGGAATTATAGAACATACATATCTTAGCATTCGATGTTAGACAAGAGAAAATTTATCCACCAACGTCAAAACTTCAATCGAAAAACTTATCATCGGACCGATAGACACAAATCATAGGAGGAAGAGACAAAAATCGCTTACAAAATGCGAGCTCTACTATTGTTTTTTTATAATTCAAATGTTTAGGTTTCAAAATTCATCTATCGAGTAAATATAGAGCACAATTTATGCACACTTAGAAGCTGACTTTTAAAATATTCATCCCTATTTCTTATTTGTTCCCCTGAGTACTTTACCACACACTTTAAATGAGATTAGATGCACTTTAGTCTCTTTCGCGTCTACCCTTGTGACTTCAAAATAGCTACCGACTTGCTCACCGGTCTCCCTCTATATTCATTTATTTCAAATTACACAATCTTAACAACCTTTCAACTTTTCTCAAAGGCTAATAGATAGAACATGTGCATCACTATCCATCCTTCAATCTACCAATCAATCGAACTAAACTGACTTTCAATTTTCCGCCTAGTTGGTTCAACCGATCGATTCGATTTGTTGTGTTTATAAAATTGCAAACCTAATAGACACCTCCTCACCTGTCATATAATAACAATATGACTTGTTCAAACAAAGGATGAGCATGGAGGAAGAATCCATGAAGCTTCCTACTTGGAATTATTGTAATCAAGACTTGGCCCATGCTTCCTTTAAAAGTGCTAGCAATCCTTTTTGAACTCACAAGCGTGGCTCATCAAAGTTGGATCCTAGTGCACTTCCGCCGACCGCGAAAAAACAAAGGAGAGCTTAGGTTACGATAAGGACTACGCGTTTACAAGAAGGTATATCGAGTGAATTATCGACTAAACAAAACTTCCAACCAATGAAGTAGGAACTAGTCTTGAAAGTTCATCCTTTAGTCTTGCATCTAAGAAGTTCATCCTCAAGCTATTGACTCCCTTTCGCACAAGAACTTGGCGACAATTCACACTTAGGGCGATCGCGAAGGACGAACGAGGGGCAACAACATAGAACACCAAGAATTTACTTCTTCTTCATTCGATCTCCCTCACTCATAAACAAACACAACATTTGATTGAGGAGTTGAATTAAAGCTACTACTTCAAGGCTTCTTTCCAAAAAGCCTCCTTTCTTCATCTTCTTGTTCCAACTGTGAACTTCCCAACTCAAATAGAACAAGTATCAGAAGCTTTGGAGCCATTTCAGAACATATCATCAGAAATCTTCAGCAAGGAGACTCCAATTTTGTGACAAACTAAAGCTTTTCAATAATATGCACATAGATATGGATCAAAATACAGAGATTTTTCAGCTAGAAATCTACAGATGATGAGGACTACACACAGAAAAAACCAGAACTTGATGGTATTGCCTGAAAAAATGCAGCAAACCAAGAGGTTCTACTACTATCTACAGCATCAGAACTGTGGCAATGGATGGAGCTTGAAGACTAGCTGCAATGGCCGTGCAAATGTCTAAAACACCATTTGCAGGAACTGCTAGTCGGAGGAGAGGATGGAGTCCCAGTCGATCTCCCATGAGGGGTACTTCCGCAGGACGAAGCTCTCGGATTCGTCCCATGGCGCCTCGGTGAAGTCCAGCTGCTGTATGGCTGATTCGGCCGAGGAGGAAGAGGAGGGGGAGGAGGAGGAGGGGACTCTTCCTCGGAGCTGTCGGATTTGTCCTCCTCCAAGCTCCGATCGCTGGCGGCCGCGACCGGCGGGGACGTGCGCTGCTTTGGAGAGCAACCGACGGTGTCGCTGATGGACTGGAGCTTGCTGTCCACAGAGGGGTGCAGCGGCGGGCCCCAGTGTGCGCCGTCGCGGCGGAGCTCGGGGAAGTTGAGGCGCGCACCGTCACCGCGGAGCTTGAAGGCGGCCTTGTCGTAAGCCAGGGCGGCCTCTTCGGCGGTGTCGAAGGTCCCGAGCCAGAGGCGGGTGCGGTTGCGCGGGAGGCGGATCTCCGCCACCCACTTGCCCCAGTGCCGCTGGCGGACGCCGCGGAAGAGCTTCGTGGGCTTCGGCGGCGACCCGGCGCGCTTCATGGGCTGCGGCTTAGGGGCGAGGGGGTTCGTGTTCCTCTGGGTCCGGAGCTCGGCGGACCCCGATCGGAGCTGCTGCTGCTGGAACTGAGCTTGGATCTGATGGATTTGCGCAGGGGAGAGATAGTTGAGCCCGATCGAGCTCGATCTGCCGCTCTGATTCAACCACTGCTGGGCAAACATCTCGGCACCAGATCCCAGTGGCAGGCACAGATCAAAGCTAGGGTTTACAGGCAGATTGGAGTAGTCGAAATCCGAGGAAGAAGAAGAAGAAGAAGAAAAGAAGCAGATCGGATCGAGAGAGGTAGAGGAAGCAGCTTTAATAAAAGGCTCAAGCGCTTCCCTCAAAGGATCTGACGAAGAGAACACTGGCACACCACTGTACAAATCCATGGCGGTCGCCATGCCTTCTAACAATCAAATCTGGAAAAGAAAACCTAAAAAAGGATGCAGATCGTAGAAAGAAAGAGATCAAGAACAAGGTCTCGCTAAAAAGGGCGACCTCCTTCGATCGAAAATCAAGAACAAAGCAAGATCAGAATCAATCAGAGGGAGTAACCCCTTTGAAACTGAAATCGGATCTGAAAAAAGTGAAGAAAGAATAGAGATTCGAACTCGCTGAAGAAGAAATCAGATCAAAGAACAAATTTTTCTCCCTTTTTTCACTCCGCCAAGGGATCTCTCAGCTCACCGATGGTGTGGATCGAGGGTTTCTGCTGCTCTTGGTGCTTTTTCTTGGTGATGAAATGGAAGGTTGCAGGTAGCTATTATATAGGCCGCGGTTCTTCCGCGTCGACGAATCCACGGGCGACACGTACCCTTCGACCTAGAAGACACCGGCATCTGTCGGGGGAGCTACTGACTGGTGGCGGTGCCCAGGACACGTGGTGGATCCCCATTGCTAGAGAAGCCGTTCGGTTAATTCGAGGCTTATCAATTTCTTATTCTGTCGGAGGCCGTAGGATGAGATCTAGGGCTAAGTTGAGGGAGCTACGTGGCGGGATGTGATTGGTTGTGTTCTTGCAACGAGTAACTGTTGCGGTTAGTGCAGTTGGAGGAAGGTAATATTGTTGGGTGTTATCGGATGTTTGGATCAATGGTTAGCCACTAGTAAAATTTTCGATAAAAAATTTTAAAATTTATACAACGGTTATTATTATGGTCTTGATGATTCTAACATCTCCGAAAACTAATTTAGTAACCTCTTGAGTTCTAAATTGAAAATTACCGATCATTTGCACGTGTCTTAGGCGTTACCAACTCCCGCAAAGTCCTCATCTACGCATTCCTATCGAGCACAAGAACTACTTAATCTTGTTGAGATCTTCCTCACTATCCTCCCCATAGCTCTAGGATCGTAGCACTATGATTAACCTCACCGTCCTCGTGCTCAGCCTTCTACTTCAATTGCGTTCATATTTTCATCGACCTCTCAGCCTTCACTAATGCTAGAAATCGAGCGTGCACATATATACTCAACTTCAGTAGTAGTCTAAGATTTTACAAAGGAAGACAAAATCCCTAGACGCATTGCAAATGTTTCACTTGACTTACTTGAACAGTCTGACCGATCTATTGGAATTCGATCAACCTACCCAAAAGCTGGCAAAAATGAAACGGCGAAGATAAAAGATTTATCGACAAAGCGAATAACTTGCAAACCAACAAGAACCAAAAGGATCCACTCGGTTAAATAAACTCAAACTAAGCACAGAAGTAGCATAACAGCCATAGGAACAAAAGCCACAGGGATAGCACCGCGAAGAGCATGATGCAAATCAGTGATACTGGTAGTACAACCACAGAGCCACGACGAAACCGCTGAGGAACTCGACTCCAGACACCGAGGAAGGCGCACCGCACGAAGGGGACTGACCTGCAGGATGAGAAAGGAACTCTTCAAGTGTTTTCTCAATAGCTTTTAGTGAAGGTTAAATTGCTCTCTGTGGACCAAATGATCAATACAAGGAACAAACACTGAAATCAAGCCCTAGTAAACATCTACTTTGTTAACTTGAGCACAATTTTGATATACCGAGTTTTCAGTTCATGAAATGGGTTGATGGACTAAGGACCGACTGATCTAGCTTAGACATTTTCGATTAGAGGAGCCCGAACTCCGAATTCTTCGTTCATAGGAGTCCGATGATTGGCTTTATCTACATTTGGTTACACAATTATGTAGGCCAGTTTAGCACACTATACCTCTACATTCATAGCTTGAAATGCCAAGGAGTCTTCATGCGAAAATCATATGAAGACCCTCTATACCGGCACAAAACCTAACTTTGGAAGGATTCAACTAATTTAATCTCGGTCTATAGCTTGTGAATGATGCAGACTAAATCATAGTTGGATCTTGTAGCCGCTAGGGGAACCTTCATGCGAACAACCAAGATTACATCAAAACTAGATCCCGCGAGTATACGCCATATATTCACCCTATAGATAATGACACACATGAAGTTGCCCATTAGAGACATGCAAGAGTGCCTTGAGGACAGAAAATGTATCTTTTGTAGATCGGTGGCGGAGACACAGGAGCATGTTTTCTTCGTATGACAGATTAGATGGTGGTTGCACATGGATCATGAGATGTCCATCTACCGGCAACACTACCACGGGACCAGTAGCTTTGTGAAAGCTCGACACCTTATCATGTCATCCATGATCTACTATGTATGGATAACAAGAAACTGAAGCATATTTGAGAGTGTGAATTTTGATGTGGAACTTATGTTTAATACAAGTACATATCTATCGATCCTTGGATATCTACTCAAATTTGATACGAATAACTATCTTTCGCCAACATTGTACACTTTGAATCTTTTATATCTACATTTATCTTTCCATTAATAAAATAAAATAGAAACACCTTATTTTGTAGGGAAGGCATATGCCCTTTGCCCCTTCATCAAGGAGAAGACCCAACAAGCCATTCATTGCTCCTACCCCATATTCCTTGGCATAAAGGCTAGCCAAATCATCGGCATGGTTCGACCGGACCGAACAAACAGCCGACCGGAGTAAGTGTTCGGGTTCGACTCAGTGCACAAGTCTGCACCAGTGGCTCAAGATCGAACCACTTAACTACAACCAGTCTGCACAAGTCTGGTTTCAAATACACTGGCTACTCCAATTACTCTACTTCTCAGTGATTAGCTGTCTATCACTCACACAATTCCAAGAAACAAGTTTTTCTGCTCGATCTCAGGAGGAAAAAATAATGGAAATTTGCTGTAAAATATGATCTCGAGCTAGCATTGTAACTGAGAAACATACCTGGAGCAGCGGCAGCAGCAGCAGGAGCACCGGAATCTGCAAAGAAAAACCCAAAACAACATGAACAAGGAGAAGAAGAAGAAGAAGAAGGAGAAAGGGGCAAAAATGGGGGAAAAGGAGGAGTTTTGAGTATGGGAGAAGAACATACAGTCGCAGTTGGAAGAGACGCCGCAGGCGGAGGGCAGGGTGCGGGCCTTGGTGACGTTGACACCCAAGCTTTGAGCTTGAGCTTGGGCTTGGCCTTGGCTGGAGAGGCTGCAGAGGCAGGCGGGGGCCTCCTCGACCACCTTTCTGAGGCCGGAGCAGCACTGGGACGCCGGCTTGGAAACGGTGCTGCCGTTTTGGACGAAGGGGAGGCAGTCGATGAGGTTGAAGAGCTCGGAGGAGCAGTCGGGGGAGGGCGACGGGGCGGAGAGGGGAGGAGTAGCTTGGCTGACGCGAACGCCGGCGGTGAAGCAGAGGAGGAGGAGGAGGAGGAGGAGGTGGGGGAGGGAAAATGCCATTTTTGTGTGGAGAGGTTGCGATTGGAGGAGAGATTTGATCGGAAAGGAAGGAGAAGTGCAGTGTGGAATAGGGAAGACGAAAGGATCTTGGAGATGAGGTGAGCTGTCGGAATAATGATAGGCGCCAGGGGCGAATTAAAATTACTTTTTTTTTATTTTAAAATTTTACATAATTTATAATTACACATAATTATATTTAAAAATTATATTTCATAATTATAATTATAATTATAATGTATCCGGGCTTTCAAAATTAAATTATTCAATTTTAAAAATTTAAAAATACTTAAAAATAAAATATATAAATTGAAAATTTTAAAAATTTTAAATACTAGTATTGATTGATTTTCACAATCAAAAAAATTTAAATTTCTAATTTAAAGAATTAGAAATAAATTTAAAATTAAAAATTTTAACTTTAACTTTTAATTTTAATTAAAATATCGATTCATCCATCCTTTGAATATTTTTTCTTCAACACTTATATAAGACCAGAATACAACTCAAATAATTAAATAAAATTTAAAATTTTCGATCCTAAATACTTAAAAATTGAATTAACAATAGAAAAATGAGCTATGTTTTATTTTCACTCACCGCGCACTACCGCTAGATATTAAAATGAAATATAAGTTTCCACGAACCATGATTTTCGATCACAAGAACTAACGATGATGACAAAAAATATGTCATGCAACTCCGACTAAAGAAGAGGACTGATGGACTCATTTTAAATCATGATATTTCTTAATAAAAATGATACAATGGATAACTTAAGTTGAGAGTTTTTTTAAATATATGATTAATTTTAATTTTTGGATGATGAACGGTGGTGAATTGATCGGTTAAAATAACGATGAGGATTTGAAATAATTTTGAAAAAAATAAAGAGAGAAATATGAATTAGATATATTTTAATTTTAATTAATTAATATTAATTTTTTAAAAATATATATTATATATAATATTAAATTTTTTTTAAAAAAAAAATAGAGGGAATAGTCACACTCCTCCGTCCTTACTTGGCTATGCCTTTGGCGGTGGCAGTGGTGCTGAGCTGGTGGACATGGACTAATAGAGAGAATTTAGGGGAGGGAGTTGGACCACAGCTTGGCAGGCCGAGCTGGTCCAAGTCGGAGCGGATTGGTCCGTTAAAAATTCATCATTTAGTTAAGCGGAATAATTTGCCATCCTGACAGATTGAAAAATTTTCAATCCAATCCAACCTAAAATGAATTGCAGGTTAGATGGTTCAAGCCTACAAGCCTATCAAAAAATAAAATAAATATAAAATATATTAAAATTTTTAAATTTAGATTGTGGATTAAATCGACATTGAATTTTTTATTTTAATTTTGAATTTTAAATTTTTTTCTTCTCAACTGAGTCAACTAGAGCTCTACCACGGATTAGTCAACTCCAGCCTACCACGAATTAACTCACCGAATTTATAGTCTGCATAATTGACTTTAGATCATTTTTAAATTGATTGATAAAATTTCAATTTAATCTATTTAAATTATTTGACGAAGTAGATAATACGATAAGTCCAATCTAAATTAAAGGCTTGCGTGAAAATCTAAAATAATATACTAAAATTATATATAATTTTATTACCTTCAATTTCCACTCCCTTTAACCTAAATATTAAATCCTAAATCATAATCTTAAACCTTAAAAAAAATTAACACCGAATATAAGTGCCCACCTATGCTGTCTGGAAACTTAGTAGACAAGAAACGGGAAACGTGGAAACGGAAATGGGAAATGACAATAGTTGAAGTTTCTAGATTTTGAAAACGTCGAAGAAGGCGGCGAGGCAGTGGAGCGAGGCGATCTGATGGAGGCGAATGCCATAGAAGCAGAGCACGATGTCGCAGCTGGAGTTGGGTTGCAGGAGGCGGATGTTACGCCGCTCTAGCGCTTTCTGCAGTGACTCTGTGCACTTCTGGCCGTCGTCGGGCACCATCGGTCTGTCCTCCCACTCGTCCGCTGCAGGGGGAAGCGCGAGGGCGAAGCGGGCGTGCGCGACGAAGAGCCAGGTAGCGAGGACAGGGCAGCACCGGCTGCGGTCGAGGTCGCCGCGGACGCACGCGTCTCCCACGCCACCAAAGAACTCGTCAGAGAGGTCGAGGCGGCAGAGCGTTGTCTGGTTCTCCACCCGAGGTAACGACAAGAAACTGGCCGTTTCTTGTAAGTTTCCACGGATGAAAACGTTTTCCAATGTTTCAGAGGACGTCAATGTAAATGCTTCAGACAGCATAAGTGCTTACGGATGGATATATATACAAAGACAACTTATTCCTTTTATTTAACATCTTTATTTATTACAATATGAAAAAAGAGATAATGTTCTATTAGAACATGTAATAATAAAAATATAAGAAAATGATATAAAAGAGTTTTTTTCTTCATTAATTTCGGAAATAGACAGTCTACCTTCTAGTTTATATAATAAAAAAATATTTTTTAACCTATTATTTTGTTACAAATTGAGAAAGTTTGGTCCCATGTAGGAGGGTATTATTATGGCATTTAAAATTTTATATTTTTTTGTTAGAATTATTTTTTGTTAGACTTTTCAATTAATTTATCCGTATGGCTATGCACTCCTCGAATGGAGACTTAACCGGCAGCTGTCGGGGAAGCTACTGGCCGGTGCCGGTGTCCAGGACGCGTGGTGGATCTCCATTGGTGGAGAAGCCGCTCCGTTAATTGGAGGCTTATCAATTTCTTATTCGGTTGGAGGCCGTACGATAGATCTAGGGCTAAGTTGAGGAAGCTACGTGGCAGGATGCGATTGGTTGTGTTCTTGCAACGCTAACTGTTACGGTTAGTGCAGTGGGAGGAAGGTAATATTGTTGGGTGTTATGAAATAGTTGTGAAAATATGTTTAGATCAATGATTAGCCACTAGCAAATTTTTCGATAAAAAATCTTAAATTGGTAGAATTCGATTGATCGCGAGAGGTTCGTATGAGTAAAAATATCAACTCGGCATTGTTTATTATTACGGTCTTGATGATTTTATCACCTTTGAAAATAAATGTAGTAACCTCTTGAGTTCTAAATTGAAAATTGCCGATCTTATTTATGATACTAAGAGTTTAAATACATAAAAAAGCTTCATAGGGGAGCATTTAGAGAACATGAGAAGCGTGGAAAGTCCGCCTTAGCCCCATTCTAGTTCTCTTTCAGTTTTACAAAGGACACACGATCTTGGGTGTTTAGTGTTGGAGACCATCGACCCATCACCAACATTCTCACGAGTAGCTCTCTCCTCCTTGATCTCGGACCGAATCACTCCTCTTAGCTCTAGGATCGTAGCACTATGATCGACCTCACCGTCCTCGCGCTCAGCCCTCTTCTTCAATTGTGTGCATATTTTCATCGACCTCTCAGCTCTAGAGTTGCACTAGAGCATTCTTTAAACCCGTTCACCACACATACTCAACTTCAGTAGTTTAAGATTTTACAAAGGAAGGCAAAACCCTACACACACCGCAAATGTTTCGACTTACTCGAATGGTCTCACCGATCTATTGGAATTGATCAACCTACCCAAACGCAAGCAAAAATGAAACGGCGAAGATAAAGATTTATCGATAAACCGAATAACTTGCGAACCAACAAGAACCAAATGGATCCACTCAGCTAAATAAACTCAAACTAAGCACAGAAGTAGCATAACAGCCATAGGAACAAAAGCCACAGGGATAGCACCGCGAAGAGCATGATGCAAATCAGTGAGACTGGTAGTACAACCACAGAGCCACCGCGAAACCGCTGAGGAACTCGACTCCAGACACCGAGGAAGGCGCACCGCACGAAGGGGACAGACCTGCAGCATGAGAAAGGAACTCTTCAACTGTTTTCTAGATAGCTTTTAGTGAAGGTTAAGTTGCTATCTGTGGACCAAATGATCAATACAAGGAACAAACACTGAAATCAAGCCCTAGTAAACATCTACTTTGTTAACTTCAGCACAATTTTGATATACCGAGTTTTCAGTTCATGAAACAGTTTGATGGCCTAAGGAGAGTATCTCGATACAATTGACTGATCAATCTAGTTTAGACATTTTCAATCAGAGTAGGAACTCCGAATTCTTCATTCATAAGTCCGATGATTGGCTTTATCTACATTTGGTTACACAATTATGTAGGCATGCGAAAATCGTATGAAGAACCCTGACCTTGGAAGGTTCCAACTAATTTGATCTCGGTCTATAACTTGTGAATGATGATCATAGTTGTCTTGTAGCCGCTAGGGGAACCTTCATGCGAACAACCAAGATTACATCAAAACTAGCTCCCACGACTATTAAGGAAGTCTTCATAGTTGGCACTTCAAAGGTTTCATAGTTGGCACTTTGAAGGTTAACTTATTGCAATTCCGCTAAGCATGGCTGAGTTCCAAGCTCCAACCTTTCAAATTTTACAACAAGTGGACTACTCATGAAGACTTTATCGGCTGGTGGATCGAGGTTGGGAGTGAGCAAGTGAGCTGGACCAAAGGGGCACAGCACAGTGCAGACTTAAACTAAAGCTCAATCTGTTGAAGAGAGATCTAAAGCAACTCAATAAACAACATTTCCATCACATTAGTGATAATGTGATAAAAGTGCCAATTGGAGAACTTGCAGGAGGTTTGGCTAACAGGAGGTCAAATGGAGGGAGAAAACAAAGAATTGCGGAGAGTAGCCGCTAGGTTTGCTGAGGTTGAATATCTCTTCTACCTGCAGCATGCCAATTGAAAGAACCATTGCTCTTCCTTGAGTAGTGAAGGAGTTCACAGATCATTTCCAGTTTCACTTGGTGTGCCAATCGAAAGAACCCCAATCCAGATGTCTTGTATGCAGTATGGGAGGCTCCTCACAACTGAGCAACAATCCAACCTTATCAAAATTCTAACAGAGGAGGAAATCAAAAAGGCTCCATCAAGGTTGCTTTTATTGCTTCTGTATTAGAGTTTTTTTACCAGTGGGAGGATGCTCAAGCAATGGAATCACACCCTCATTTCCCTGGTGCCAAAATCAACCCACGCAAGCAAAATAAATGATTATAAGCCAATCTCGTATGGCACTGTCTACTACAAAGTGATCTCTAAGCTACTAGCAACACATTTGGCAGATGTAGCAGACCACCTCCTTCACCCACAATGGATAACATCCACTTAGCTCAAGAGCTACTGAGGAACTACAATAGGAAGAGATTATCCCCAAGATGCATTTTGAAGGTGGACCTCCAGAAGATTTTTGACTCTATACGCTGTGATTTCCTTCAGGATGTTCTCATTGGTTGCAATTCCTAGAGATATACATTTCATGGATCAGAAAGTGCATCACTACTACATCATTTCCCTTGACAATTAATGGTGGCATGTATGGGTATTTTCGAGGAGCCAGAGGTCTTAGGCAAGGGGACCAGTTATCTTTGGCATTTGCACGGAGTAAATGACACGACTACTGCAACAACACACCATGCGGTCTGATTTTTCACTTCCATCCAAAATATGAGCATCTCAAAATTGCCTACTTAGCTTATGCAGATGATTTGTTACTGCTAGCCAGAGGAGATATACCTTCAGTCACCATCTTGGCCACATGCGTGCTTGACATAGTTTGGAGAAATGGCTAGCCTTCATGCAAATCCAGTAAAATCCAGCATCTACGTGGCGAAAGTGGATGAGCAGACAAAAAGGCAGATTCTAACCATCGCGGGCTTTCAGAAAGGCAGCATGTCTTTCAGATACTTGGAGATCCCCCTGACCTCAGCAAAGCTTAAGGATAACAGATTACAACCCACTCATGGATTCTTTGATCAAGAAAATTAAATCCTGGCCAAAGAACACCCTATCATATGCAGAGAAAACACAACTTATCACCCCAATGCTGCAGGGGGTAGAGTGCTTTTGGATGTCCATTATGTCGCTGCCGTGTGGTGTCATCGACCATATCTATAGCCTCTGCAAGGGTTTCATGTGGACAACCAAGCACTCTCCAATAGCATGGGCAGAGTTGTGCAAACCTAAGGAGGAGGGAGGTCTAGGATTCAAGAACTTGAAAGCATGGAATCTTGCATTGCTGGCCAAGGTTCTATGGCGAATTCAGGAGAAGCAGGACACGCTATGGATTGGGTGGGTTCATCACACTTACCTCAAGCATGTGGATATATGAGAATAACAAACTAAGTACATGGACTCTCTGTTGATCAAGAAGCTACTGCAGATTAGGGACAACATTTTGGCTAAAGCTGGCACCTCAGAAGCTGCAAGACAGAAGTTGGCATCATGGTTCAACCAAGGAAAGGGGGAGTGTAAAAAGCTTACGACCACTTCAGGGATGTGGGCACAAGGAAGTCATGGGGGCAAGCACTATCTAGAAGAGCTATCTGCAACCGAGCCATACATTCACCCTATGGATACTGACACACAGAATGCTACCCACTAGAGACAGGCAGGAGTACCTTGAAGACCGGTGGTGCACCTTCTGCAGATTGGTGGTGGAGACACAGGAGCATGTTTTCTTCAGATCTTAGCCGATTAGCTGAGTAGGATTAGATGGTGGTTGCACATAGATCATGAGATGTCTACATACCAGTGAATGCTCAGAGTCTTCAAGCAACACTACTAAGGGACCAATAGCTTAGTGAAGGCTCGACACCTTTCATGTCATCCATGATCCACTATGTATGGACAGTGCATGTTTGAGGATGTGAATTTCAATGTGAAGCTGATTTTTAGAAAGATACAAGTACATGTCTATCCGTCTTTAGACATCTATTGAGATCTGATACTTCATCAAACATGAGTAGCTATCCTTGGCCAACTCTGTACACTTTGCCACTTTTATATCTACATTTACTTTTCCATCAAAAATAAATAATAAAACACCTTATTTTGTAGGGCAGGTACATGCCCTTTGCCCCTTCATCAAGGAGAAGACCCAACAAGCCATTCACTACTCCATGACAAAGCCTCCTAACCCATAGTCCTTGGCATATAGGTAACCAATTCAATCGGTTTAACCGTTTCATGCATGGTTCGACCAAAGAAACAGCCAACCGGAGTAAGTGTTCAGGGTTCGACTCAGTGCACAAGTCTGCACCAGTGGCTTGAGATCAAACCACTTAATCAGTCTGCACAAGTCTGGTTTCAAATACACTGGCTACTCCAATTACTCTACTTCTCGGTGATTAGCTATCTATCACTCACACAATTCCAAGAAACAAAATTTTCTGATCTCAGGCATTGCAACTGAGTAACATACCTGGAGCACCAGCAGGAGCACCGGAAATGGAACCTGCAAAGCAAAACCCAAAACACAACTCTCTCAACATGAACAACGAGGAGGAGAAAGCGGCAAAAATGGAGGGAAATTAATGGAAATTTGCTGTGAAATATGATCTCAAGCATTGTAACTTACCAGGAGCAGCACCAGGCGCACCAGCAATGGAACCTGCAAAGCAAAACCCAAAACACAACTCTCTCAACATGAACAAGAAGGAGGAGGAGGAGGAGGAGAAAGCGGAAAAAATGGGGGATAATTAATGGAAATTTTCTGTAAAATATGGTCTCCAGCATTGTAACTTACCAGAAGAAGCACCAGGAGCAGCAGCAGGAGCACCGGCAATGGAAACTGCAAAGCAAAACCCGAACACAACTCTCTCAACATGAACGAGGAGGACGAGGAGGAGAAAGCGGCAAAAATGGGGGAAAAGGACGAGTTTTGAGTATGGGAGAAGATCATACTGTTGCAGTTGGAAGCTGAAGGGGTGGAGACGCCGCAGGCGGAGGGCAGGGTGAGAGCCTTGGTGACGTTGACACCGAAGCTTTGAGCTTGGCCTTGGCCTTGGCTGGAGAGGCTGCAGAGGCAGGCGGGGGCCTCCTCGACCACCTTTCTGAGGCCGGAGCAGCACTGGGCCGCCGGCTTGGCAACGGTGCTGCCGTTTTGGACGAAGGGGAGGCAGTCGATGAGGTTGTCGAAGACCTCGGAGAAGCAGTCGGGGGAGGGCGACGGGGCGGAGAGGGGAGGAGAAGCTTGGCTGACGCGAACGCCGGCGGTGAAGCAGAGGAGGAGGAGGAGGAGGTGGGGGAGGGAAAATGCCATTTTTTTTGTGTGGAGAGGTTGCGACTGGAGGAGAGATTTGATCGGAAAGGAAGGAGAAGTGCAGTGTGGAATGGGGAAGACGAAAGGATCTTGGAGATGGAAGGTGAGTGAGCTGTCGGAATGATGAGGGGAGGTGGCGGCGGTGGTGGTGGGCGGGTGGAGGTGGAATTCAGGGGAGGGAGCTGGACCACAGCTTGGAAAAATGGGGGAGTTATGCCAGAAGAATTAAGGGCGTCGAAAAGTGATCCGACCCATCAACCCGATCCGATTTAATTTTTTTTTAAAAAAATCAAATTAAGATTGAGATTTTTTGAATCCGAATCCACTCAAATAATATAGAAGATTTTTTTTTAAGAATTAAATTAAATTAAATTTATTTTAAAAATTAAAATATTTTATTAATATAACAATAATAAAATATTAAAATAAAAATAAAAAATTATCGAAAAAATATTAATATTTTTTTCTGATTAGGCTGTTTATATAAGTTCTAATTTGGATTTAAATTGCGAAATCGATTTTAGATTCGAGTTGAATTAAAAAAATTTAATAATATTTTTATTTCAATTCTACTTGAACTCATTCGATCCACTCACACTCATATAAGATAAGAAAAATATTCTAGTTTTTATAATTTATTTAAATAATACATTTAAAATTATTCTTAATAATTTTAATTAAAACTGATGGATAATAATTTTAATTAAAACTATAATAAATAAAATAATGATGATTAAAATTATTACTATGTAAATTAATTTTGATCAAAATTATTGTAAATAGAATTATTTACAAAATATATATATATATAGAAATATTATCCTATACTTTTTATCTTCCACATCTCATCTAATAAAAAAATGAATAAAATACATATATTGTGGTGTAACATAGTATAATATATATATTATATATTTATAGATAATCAATGGGCACACTTCACTTAGTAAAAGATGAACAGCAATTTCACATGATTCTATGATTATTTGTGAAAAAATTAATCAATAGACATGTCATAAATTAATCCTATTTTATGGTAAAATTTAAGATTTAAAGATTTAAAGATGATATTTTATCTAAATTTGATTTTCAATTTTTACATAAAAAATAAAAATTAATAACCAATGTCTATGAGTTGCTCAGGAATGGAATAATTGGAATATATATATATATATATATATATATATATATATATATATATAAAAGATATAATCCATTAGAGTATATCCGTCTCATAATTATCTATAAAAAAAATAAATCAAAAAATTCTAATTAACTACTATGAAAGATGTTATTATTTCAGTTTCATCAAGATTTTATTTTTATTTATTACAATAAATTTGTCTGATAGTAATCAATTTAATCACGCTACCAAAGACGACTATATATACACACTGACATAAGACTTTGTTTTGATTATGAAAAAATTGAGTGTTTGATTTTTATATTTATTTATTTCTTTCTTTCCTACTTTATAATTTTAAATATTATATCTATTTTTATATTTTATAAAATACACACTAGTATATCACTTGCTTTTTAAATATACGATATATTTCAAAATTTAAAATAAGATTAAAATTTATCCCACCGACAACTTATTCCTTTTATTTACCATCTTATATTTATTACAATATGACAAAAAAAAAGAGATGTCTACAGCTATATAATGTTCTATTAGAACATATAATAATAAAAATATAAGAAAATGATAAAAATTAATCTTTTTCTTGATAATTCTGTTTCACGTAATAAAAATATATATATTTTGAAAAATGATTCTTTTTTTTTGTTGGGGAGGTTAGAAAATGGGCACTTAAAGATCTAGAATCGCGTGGAATATGAACATAATAAGTTGTGTGAGTTATGTTAATTTTATGAAGAAATCAATCACCACTTATTTTTTTAATGTCTCAAGGTTTGTGAGGTATAGGGCAAGGTCAAGCATTGACTCGGTATTGGGCAAAATTTATGTCTTTTGAGGAGATGCAGTAGGTTCTTGGACGACATTACAAGAATGGACGACGGAAAATCAAGGTGTGTTACCTCGGCATCTCTAGTTTGATATACTATAATGGGAGGTACGAAATCGAACATGTTATCATGGCATTATCCTGGATTTTGATTGGATAGGTCCATATGTATCGGTTTGTAGATCTCAAACCGCAGTAGCATCAAAACTGTCGTGGCTCTGTTCCTGAGATGAGATTGATTTTATGGTCTATGGTACTTTGTATGGGTCGTAGATGAGCATGCAAGTGTTGTGATGTGTAGACATGTAAGGCTATGGTGTCATGGATTTGATGTAATTTCTTGTGTGATGACTCATATGTGTGTGTTCAACGGCTAGTGGGTCTGCTTGGAGTATAAAAATCTTAAATGGCTTAATTATAAGTTTAAAAAATAAAAAATATTATTATTTACTATTTTCGTATGCTCAAAAATTTTTCGGATGCTCCGATTTTGATATCGTGCACGATCGCATATTTTAAGATGTACAATATATATATATATACACGAATTTGATCTGCTGGGCGCCTATTTCGTAGGCGACGCGTGAGCGCCATCCCTGACCCATCACCACTGTCGCCGCCCTCAGCGCGCCGTCCGATCACCGTTGGCCACCAAGCCGAGCGTGATCGACGCGCCACTCGCCGGCGCATCGGCCGACATCGGATTCCAGTCGGATTGTGGCCGGAATCCGACACAATTTGGTCGGAATTGCGCGCGGCCACTACCAGCCGCGATTCTGGCTAAATCGCGCCCGATTCCGACCACAATCCGATCGGAATCCGACCCGCCGACAAGCGGGACATCGATCGCACCCGGCCCGGCGGCCGGCGGTGGCCCGACGGCGGCGCGACAACGGCGGTGAATCGCAGGTGGAACACTGTGCATTCCCAGATTTTGACGGCCCAATCTGCACGCGATCTGTGATGAGCGACGGATCTGTCGACGCCCACGAAATAGGCGTCCAGCAGATCATTTCTCTCTCTCTCTATATATATATATATAATATATATAGGATCATCGTTAAGATTGATAGCATCCCAAAGCGTCAGGGGAAATCCTGAGGGGGTATTTAGTTGAAGGTTATCTTTGATAACCTTGATTATCTGTCTAAAGTTATCAAGGATAACATTGTTTGGTTCAGGTTATTAACGATTTCTGAGTAATACAATATTACTGCCACGTTAGCAAAATAGGTTATAACATCGGAATCTGATTATCTTGGCAGGGTAAAGTTTTTCACAATTCCGAGGTTAATAATAAATTTATCTCAAATATACCCTTCAATATTTATCATTTAAGACAAAAATACCCTTAAACTTATATCAAATATCAAACCGTCCTAAATCCATTTTAGCCGACTCTTGACTCTCTCGCGACATTTGCAAATCGCGATTCTAAAACCTAGCCGACTCTCTCACATTTCTTCTCCCGACTCTCTCACGGCTACTTTGAGCTGCTCCTCCTTCGGACTTTGCCTCGCCCTCCTATTGGGCTACCTGTGCCGCCTAGTCTCGGACGCCTTCAACGCAGTCGGCCTCGACGACCTCCTCCTTGATGACAGCTTGGGTGTTAGCCGCTGTCAATCCGCAGTGTTCGTTAGAATTAAATTAAGGATAATACAGTAAATGTAAAAGTAAGGTATACATTAAAATCTCTAACCAAATAAGTTTTTGTTGCATCATCTAAGATTGAATCAAACAACATAAATTATATTCTATTCCTTATAATTTTAATTATGTGATTATCTAATAATCATGTAACTAAAATTATGTATGATAACTTGAACCAATTAACGTAGGATTGTTGTTGTTAAACTTTCAATTTATATGAAATAATTATTTCATTTAAATTGATTTAGTTTGATTTTGAATTTTAAAAATCGATTAAATTAATTTTAATTAAATAATGAAAATTTTAAATTAGTAAGATTTTTAAATTTGTATTAAATCATTAAAGTTTTTAATCAAATTAATTAATTTTTTATTAATTGGATTTGTTTGATTTTAATATTAGTTGTTTTGGGTGCTTTGGAGTCTCGAGGAGAGTGCGTAAACAAACGGATGAAACCTACGTGTTATTTAGTCCCACATCTTAACTTTCAAATTTCCTAATGCTACGTAAGTAAGATATGAGTTACAACGTCATCGCTGCTCGTAGGATGAAGTGATGGGATTTGAGGATCCAGGAAAGTCCCCGGGTCCCTCAACGCAGCGATGCGTCTGCTTTCATGCGGACTGTTGGATCTGATCTCAACACCCATTCCGGGTAAGGCCGAGACCTACGTGGAGCCTTGATTGAGATCAGATCGGCAGATCTTGACCGTTCTCTTACAGTAATTCACTTGGCCCAGGAACCGGGTTAACATAACGGGGCTCACACTCCTACGAGCAATCTTTTTTTGTTCTTTGTTGAATCATCCAAGCAATGTGGGCATTGCACTGCTTAAATCCACTGAAGATCGAGCTAGGCACTTGACTTTCACAGTACAATGATGGCCTTTATCTGTCAACCTTCCTCTTCCTCTGTTTCGTCGTACAAGTGATGGGCAGGGGATCTAAAACTCTCCTCGAAAAGGAGGAACTGTTAGCGGAGGAAAAGCTAAAACTTATCAACAAATTAAACCTGCAGTGAAGAAAGACCATTCAGGTTTTTCATTATTTGTACGGATCGAAAACCTTAAAGACTTTGATGTAATCTAATTGTGTTTGCTATTTCTTCAAAATTTTCAGAGTGACCACTTGCCAAATTTGGCTGAGGCAAGGAGGGTATAACAACTCAGAGTCCATTGAACTTGGCTGGATGGTCAGTGCATGTTCTTGATCTAGATATACGGTATTCTGTATACAATATTTGACACCAGTAGCTAGCTAGTAATCCTTTTGCCCTCTGATCTACCAGCTGGTCAACCCCAGTGTTTTTGGTGACAAGACGACGAGATTTTTCATCTACTGGACAGTATGATTTTCTTCTAGCTTCCATCTCCACACTGATCCTATCTATCTTCTTTCTTCAATCGCACAGGCCGATCGACTCAGGGAAGGGAGACAGGCTGCTTTAACCTCCTTTGCCCAGGCTTTAATTTGTCCACACGAGCAGCGAGATATATAGCCCTCGGAGCCGCCTTTTCCCATGTCTCCGGCGACGGACTTCAGTATGAATTCTCACTACAAGTATGGAAGGTAAACGAGGATCGATCGACATATAACATTTGGAATTCCAAGTCGATTGACGAGCTCAAGAACGTAATTTTCAGGACTTCGTGGGCCGGGTTGGAGCTTTCCTTTCTGCCAGTAGATTGATCCCATCATCATGCCATTTGTGGCACTTGTCGAAAAACTCTTCAGCTGCTAGAGAAAAATTAACTGCAGAAACCATGGCAAAATGAAGGAAACATGCACGTTTCACTCAGTGTGAAGAACAGTCGGATACAAATAGGCTTTCATTTCACAATGTTAAACTGCAAAAACTGAAACCACATAGATCTACTAATTGAGCTGATCTAGAAGCTCGAAAGAGAATCGGAATACAAGAAACTTCCATGCACTGCTCGAGTTTTCGGAATCCCCAGCATCATAGAAGCCACTCCATCAGTGCAAAGTTTATTCCCATAACTTTCTAGAAATTAAAATAGCCTGCCTGTATCTGAACTCTGCAGGTTATCTTCCGATCCCCAGCACACACAAATTAACCAACAAAACCAAAAGTACTTCAAAGCGATAACAAAGGGGCCGTCTTCAACAACTTCGAGAGAGAACTGCAATGATCAAAAGTTAGACATCACCTCCACATACTGCACGATGAACTGCATAAACATATTTATGCTAAAAAAAATTGCACATTAAAATTAAAAAACTAGAGTCCAATTATGGCATTTTTAGGGATAACACATTGATTGTAAGTCATTATAAAAGATTGCAGCTGCTACATTATACTGCTTGCATGTTTAATCATAGAGAAGACAACTAAAGAAAGGACTTGACATTATTACAGAAATGCTACTTCATCTATTATGTCAGTGACAGATCCAATTGATCCAATATTTGATAGATTCATACAAATTGATGAAGAAAACTAGTGTGATTCAGAGAATATGAAAGATTCTATTAGCAAGTGTTACTAGATTCTATTAGTCATGCAGATATAGTTCTCTCAAAAGAGCGCACTGCAACCAGCAAAAAACTCACCAATCTAGACAATGATTCTTCGATCCGCTCCCTTAAAGAGTTTCTGGAAGGACAATGTTCTTTCATCTGACCAATCTAGCTCATCCCGCCATTCTCTGTCACATTTGATCTCTGTCAGCTTTTCAGCAACCAATGTCAGCTTCTTTAGCTTGGGACAATTCCTCACTTCCATGGTCTTCAGGGAAGGAAATGTTATTATTCGATCTCCGTCACTCAAACTCTCCAACTCCGGTAGGTTTCGAAGCACAATTTTTCTTAGGACAGGGAAGATTGTAATAATCTCTGTAGAATTAGTTGTGTTGTCTTCCAACTTCATTAGCCGATCAATTGCATTGCAATCTATAATTTCTAGCTCAAGTAGATTCTCTAAACACCTGCTCTTCCAGATAATCTTAGATTTTGGGAGAGCCAAGAGATTAAGGTATGCAAGGCGCGACAGAGCATTGCGCACATTAAGATCACCACCAATGATTACCTCTTCAAGATCAGTCATGGCATGGAGTCGGATTTGTACCATGTTCTCCATGTTTTCTCCAAGACAGTAAGTAGATGGAATGTCGAGACTCGCCAAGCCTCCGCAGCCTTCGATCTGGAGCCAATGCACAGCGGCTGCAAGCCTTTGCGACTGGCAGAATCTTCGAAGAGCAGTTACGGAGCTCATGGTGATGCCAAGAACCTTCAATTTCTTCAAGCTTTCTACCTCGTCGAGAAGTATCCCCTCTCCGTCCAATTGCAGGGCTCCCATCACCCTCCACCGACTGTAACTGTTGCACATATCCAGCCATTGCAGTTGGTGAAGACAAGGAATGACTGCGCCAGGAATGCTTCTCAAATGTGTAATTGATGACAACGCAAAATATCTGAGATTCACCAGACCTTGAATCTCCCTCGGCAGAGACGCAATCCTAGTGCCGGATAATTCAAGCAATTGGAGCTGGGAAAGATTGCCAATCCCCGGTGGAAGCTCTTCTATGGAAGTGTACCGAAGATCCAGGACTCTGAGACAAGGCATGTGGGAGAAAAACTCATTGGGTATGTTCTTGAGAGGATGATTGTTTCGGAGATGCAAGTAGATCAAGTCAGGGCACTGAGGCTCGTCGGGAAGAAGAGCTATGTTGTTCCAGCCCAAAGATATCCTCTCAGCGACTCTCCACTTCTCGGCTCCAGGTGCTTCTGTAAGACCATGTTGATCTCCTATCAGCCATTTGCTCTCCTTCTTCCCGCAATCGCATTCCATCCACAGTATCATGGAGCGAACCATAGGGTGAATTTTGAAGTAAACGTCGTCGACTCTTTGTATCAGAGACGCCGCGAGTAGCATTCCGAGCAGATATGTTGCTTTGTCTACACTATCTGACAACCTCTCGAAGTCGTCGAGGAAACCTTCGCCGATCAAGAGCTCGCTAACGTAGAATTTGCTCAGCTCAGTTCCTGCCTGCAGCAGAGCGAAGTTGGACGCGCACGTTCGCAATGTGTTGCTCAGACGGTCGTAGGAGAGTTTGAGAGGATGATAGACATGCTCCTCCATTCCTGTAAGCTGAAACGGAGCCTCCTTCATGATGACCAGCACATGCCTCCACTCCGCGATCGTCGTTTTGCTCGCCATTGCTCGCGCCACGGTGATGAGCGCTGCCGGCAAGCCGGCGCACTGTCGGGCCAAAGCTCTCGCCAGATCCAGTATCCGTATGTCGGTGCTGGCAAGCTCCAGCTTTGCGTTGAATCTGAAGAGATCCCAAGCCTCCTCCTCCGATAAACATTCCAGTTTGATCGTCTTCTCTGCGCCCATGTGGCCGCAGACCTCCTCCATGCGAGTGGCGAACACGATTTTGCTTTTGGACGGAGGCTGGGGAAGTGGAATTCCCACGATCTGGCAGTTCAAGGGCTCCCATACGTTATCCAGCAACAGTAAAAATCTCATCTTGCTCAGAACGCGGAAAAGGCGGCCGGCTCTGTTCCTCTGCGGCGCCTCGTCTTTCCATGTGAGTTTCAATCGATCGAAGAGGAACTTCTGGAGCTCCTCCACTTTGTACCCCGTCGATAACTCGAGGTAGATGACGACATCCAGTTCCTTTTCTGCGAAATCATTGTTGAATCTCCTTAAAAGTGCCGTCTTGCCGACGCCGCCCATGCCGTGGATCCCAATGATGCTGACGTCGTCATCTCTTGCATGGCCTTGCAGTTCCTCCAGCGCTGTATCCATGCCGACAGTTTTAGGATTCGGCATCTGGAGAACGCGATCGACGTCCAGGTCGTCAGCCACGCCGGCGAACTCTCCGGCCTTCTCCTTTAGGTCGGCCGCCGTCGTAAGCGCCGCCTCAGCTTTGCTTCTGAGGGGGTAGCTGGAGCACACATTGACCGGAAAGTTGCAGAGACACTTGAACATCCGGCGGTACGAGGCGTTTATGGTTTCAACATCCGAAGCGAGGGCTTCGACGGATTCAAGCCAGACGAGGACTTCTCGCTTTGGATTGAGCCCATCCCTTTCGGCTGCCTCGATTTGCCTCTTGATATCCTCGCGTTTGCTCTTGAGTTGGGCGAGCTCTGAGGCCAAGGAGGAGATGGCTCCCTCGAATGACACGATGTAGTTGCAAGATTGGAAGCAGCAATCCTTGAGACAAGGGTAGAGTGAAGTGATGCCTGAAATGAGACCGGCCATTTTTTGCTGGAGAAGTAGAGCAGTAGACGATGAATGATAGAACTAGGAGAAGTCGTCGTTTCCAGCGGCAATCTTGTGTCACAGAAGGAGGAATCGGAGTTTTCTCTGGAAAGCAAGGGGGAAGGGGAGTCTATCTTGCTTTAGTTTTTTTCCTTTCCTTTGTCTTTTTCTTTCTTTGTTTTTTCTTCAATGCGATGGGGCATGCAACTTGCTTAATTATTTTTTTCCACCGTCTGTACGACCATTATTATTATTATTATTATTATTATTATTATTATTATTATTTTTCTCCGAAATAATGATGTCGGACATCTAGATTATCATCCAGATATCCACGATTCGATCCCCAGCTACAATGTATTTGTAAAAATTTTCTTTCAAATGGAGAGCGCAATCAAAGGATGTTGGTTGTCTGAGTTGGCCGCTGCGTGTGCTTCTCGATTTACTCTAGTGGTCAGTGAAAAACTTTTATGGGATCGAACCGGTCACCTTTAAAGATTAATTGAAATTATTATTATTATTATTTTTTCATTTTTTAGTCCTGTGACCGTCGGTGATAAATTGACTCTTAAATTTATTTGAAGATCAATTTTGAGAGTAGTCTGGATGAATATATATATAGGAATTCTCTGTTGCGCGCCGTGCCCACGCGATCCTGTCCGCGACTTCTCCCACCCACACCCACTGCCGCCGCTCCCGATTCGCCGTTTGGCCACCTCCAGCCGTCGGACCGGGCCTGATCGACGCGTCACTCGCCAGCGCGTCGACCGACGTCGGTCCGGCAGCCATCGATGGTCGGACGACAGCGAATTTGGTCGGAATCTGCCGCAAGTCCTAAGCGACGGATTCCGATCAAATCGCGACAGGAATCCGGTCAAATTCCGACCAGAGATCGGCCGAGGAAGGACCGACAGCCGTCGGACCAGACCTGATCGACGCGCCACTCGCCAGCGCGTCGACCGATGTCGGATTCCAGCCAGATTGTGGCCCAAATCCGGCGCAATTCGGCCGGAATCGCGACGGCCAGTGGCTGCGCCAGTTTCCAGCCGCGATTTGGTCGGAAACCGACCGTGATTCGGCCGGAAATGGCTCAGCATCGAAATTGTCGGTTTCCAACCAAATTCGTCGGATTCCGACCACAACCGGCCGGAATCCGGCATCGGTCGACGCGCCGGTGAGAGGCGCGTCGATCGCGTCCGGTCCGGTGGCCGAGGGTGGTCGGACGGCGCAGCGATGGCGGCGGCAGTGGGCGTGGGTTGCAGGTGTCGCGCAGGGGTCGCCTTTTTACCTGTCGCGTAGTTGATCTTTTCTCTCTCTCTCTATATATATATTCATTCATCTTTTTGATACAATTAATTAATCTTTTTTCAATACTATGTGGTCGTCTGCATATGACTATGTGTTAGGGGTTCGAGTCCCCGGGACATAGGTGAGTTGGTTACGTCGCAGCAGACTTGTAGAAGAGGGCAATTGTTCGAATTCTGGCGAAGCCAGACAATACCCTCCTGCGTCGTAACCAACTGCACTTTCTCGATTTACCTCCTCACATATGGTCGTGGGGCCGATCGTGTGGGGCCGGTAAGGTGGCGGATCCACCTTTTTGCAGAAGAAAAGGGGTTCGAGATCCACGTACGACATGTAGTGTTCTAAAAGAACTAAAATACTAGATTTCGTTGCAAGTTATGTTAATATATAGCCAATTTATTTTGAATTAATATTTTTTTTTACTATTGAAATATTAAGATGTGAATGTAGCAAATACATCTTTGAAAGAGTCAAGAATGGATGACTATGATTTTCAATGAGCTTAGTGACAATCAAATTAGGTCCAATTTATTTTTTGCCAAGTGCAATGGATGACTATGATTCTCAATGAGGTTAGTGACAATCAAATTAGGTCCAATTTATTTTTTGACAAGTGCAATGGACGGTGGCTCTTGACGAAGGACGACATCGCGGTAAGACGCATCTCACATATAGGGATGGAGGCTTTTGACGAAAGACGATAGTTCCCTGACAACAAAGATAAAAATAAAAAATAAAAAATACTGATTAGCACCTACCATGGTGGCAATCGAACACAAATTAGTCGCACAACATATCAGCATGGGTACTCAAATAAGAACAGTATTTGTTTTATAATTTTTTTTTATTTTTTTATTTACGATTAAGCTATTTAAAATTTTACTATTAGATTTTAAGGATCGGATTATAATATTAAACATAAAAAATTTTTAAAACAAAAAAATTTACTTGCTCAGTGTGCGAAATAAGAAATATAGGATAACAACCTAACACTTTTTGTACAAAGTAGTTGCACAACATATCAGCATGAGCACTCAAAATAGGAACAGTATCATTTTATAATTTTTTTAATTTTTTTTACTTACGATTAAGCTATTTAGAATTTTACCATTAGATTTTAAGGATTAGATTATAATATTAAATATAAAAAATTTTAAAATGAAAATAATTTATTTGTTCACTGAGTGTGCAGAATAAAAAATATGGGATAACAACCTAACACTTTCTGTAAGTACTTAAATTTCAGATGTCCAAAATCGATCCATACTCCATACACCCATAATTAATTAAAGCGTCCAAAAATTTCTATCGTGAATGTTGTTGGTATATATATATATATATATATATATATATATATATATATATATATATATATATATATATATATATATATATATATATATATATACTTCTTTTGAAGAAGGAAGATGAAGAGCAGCTTCGCCTAATTGAAGAAGAAGAAAAGCATGAAAGACAAAGGAAAATGAAGAAAAAACTCAAGCACAGCTAGTCTATGCCCTAGGGGGTCAAAATGATCTCTCAGTTTATTGAACAGATCATCCCAGCCTATCATTCACGACTTGCTCACACAACGATGACTGTTCGACCATTCGACAAGCATACTCTGATTTTGGTTTCTGATTCACGTGTTGAAAAACAACTCCAAGCCATCATCGAGATTGATTCATTAATTTAACACTAGTAGAAAATTAGGTTGATGTTGTTGCATGTTGGAACGATAGTTATGTTTTCCTAATTTCATTGTTATGTGTCATTCATCATCCTTGTCAACCCGTGTGATAAGGCATTTTGTTGGATTATGTGGAAAAAGGAGGTAATGGTTTCAAAGGATTGAAATCAGTTTAGTAAAGAAAGGAAGAATGAAAAGATAATTTCCAGTGAACTGGCCATCCCTTGTACCATAGTATTTGTGATAACTAGAAGATTGTATACCCTGTTTTGAATGAATCAAATTAAAATTGGGTGTTTTGGTTTACAAAACACTGGCTTCCTTTCCCAATTCCTTGTGTCATGAGGGGGAAAACAGTTGTTGGATATTTGCTTTGCTTTTGTTTTGGTGTCAAATCCAAATCGTGAATAGGGAATTCTACCAATGTCTCGAGCTTGTTTTTCGTTTATCTGGTACATTAGAACTTTTTAAATCAATGACGAGAACTTGAGGCAACCTCCAGAGATCTAACTTTTTGGTAGCTTGCTGATGCTTCTTCCAACTTGGGCAAATATCTGTTATAAAAGAGTTTATTCTTACTGATGCGCGTAAGGATGCTTTATTATCAAAACATACTAAAGATTAGTATTTTGCAAGAACATCTACAAATGCATATATGACAAATTTAAACTTACTGATGCTTATGATTTAGTAAGCACAAGTCGATTAGATTCGAAAACAATTGTTTTTTTGGAGAAAAAAAAAGTGATGCAAAGATGACATTAAGCTGAGCAGTCAACCATGATGCTAGAACAAACCAACTGACAATATTTACATGCCTTCTGTCTGATCACATTATCTTCAAAGCCTAGTGGTTCCTCCTTGAGGAATGCTTTAAGGCATGGATACAAAGTATAGGAATGTTGAGATCTTATTGAAAAAAAGTCAAAACTTGTAGATCTCTGGTTAAATTTGTTCAGAAGATTAGTGTCATATAGTTCCAACATTCTGCTCTGCCAACACTAAACTAAATGCTTTGGCGTTGCAGGTAAAAGCATTAGCTCATCCATTTCTAGTTTTGATTGCATGATTTTACTCTTTTCATCTGCTAAATGAAACTGAAATTCACCCACACCAACAGAGACTCATTTCATCTTGAGGCATACATTCGCTGGGCCGTAATAAAATACAGAAAGATTTTGAATGGTTCCAACAAATGTGCCCATGCTGCTTCTGGGATCATAGGTGAAACTAGATCAGGAAATGTTTCTGAATGGCAATTCCCTCCATTTTCCAGTCACCGCCTTGCGGGGTCCGGGGAAAGGATCCATTGTACGCAGCCTTACCTTGCCTTTGGCAAGAGGCTGTTTCCAGGATTTGAACCCGTGACCTCTAGGTCACATGGCAACAACCTTACCGTTGCGTCAAGGCTCCCCTTCTAAGTAGATAATTGTTGTATATAATAAATACAATGAGTATAATTAGCACCCTAATCTAGTTTTTCATTGATTGTTATGTGGTACGACACATAAGAGGATTGAAATAGGAAACTGATCCTAGGATGAAAAATTTTTAAATAAACAAATAATAATAATAACGAAAATAGAAGATCTGAACAAACCTGAAATGAACAGGAGCATAAGTGCGAAAGATAACATGAGACTTGCTCCTATCAATTTCTTTATGAATCCATTCAAACATGTCTGTATTGATCTCCGATATGCATCGTCAACATTCATTTCCATCCTTACAACACTCCCTTTTTGGAAATAGCAACCACTAAACAAGAAGAGTAGGTAGGTAAGTGAAATAACAGTCGAGTATTCATGATTAACAATCTCAGGAAAGATCTAATAGATGCTATTTTAGTATTCTTTTATTCACGAAAATTTAAAGCGAGAGGAGATTGATGTGTATACTAAATGTCAGTTCTATCATCAATCCTTTGTTCTACCTTTCCAATCCAGTTTGTATACAAAAGGAAGATGAACTAGATGTGAAAATGGGACTTTATAGCCAGTAGACAAACAAAAACCAGCCTTGTAACTTAAACGTGATATGATAATTAGATAAATACTCCATTTTGATCTTGAATAAAATTATCATTTAACTATGAAACCTTGAACTAAATAAGTAAATAGATCGATTTATAAGGTGTCGATCCCTTTGTTTTCAAGAAAAAAAACAAATAAATTGATAAATGGTAGATAGATCATCCCAGCCTTGAATTATAAGAAAATAAAAGGCATACACGACATAGTAAATTTCTTTTAACATTATAATTCTATGTAGACTAAAATCCACCATAACTATTCTAAAAAATGATAATCTCATTAGCCACATCTCTAGGGGTGGTCGGTCCGGTCCCACGGAAGTTTCCCACCGACCACCAGGGTAAATCAGAAAGTGCATACGGTGGCCAATCCAGATGCCCAGCATCCTTTGATTGCGTTCCCCATTTGGAGAAAAATTCCTGCAAATACGCCATAGCTGAGGATCGAACCGCGGGTCCCTAAGTTACAACCCAGATATCCTACCGTTGTACCATTACCCCGGGGACTCACCGTAACTACTCTAGAACCTAGAGAGGATTATTCAAGCAAGAAGAAATACACAGACCTTTACCTTCTGAGAGTCTTCTCGTAGTTCCACCAGTGCCTAGTAGTAAAACAAGCACATCGGCATCTCTCCACCGAGAAGATGTCCAATCCACCGTGCTCGAAGGGCTTCACTCGCCTCACAAGCCACCGAAGTGACTCCATACCTTCCTTCGCCGACCCTGCGCCGCCCATGTCATCTTTGGTCGCGCCGCCGATTCCGCCTCCACGCACCGCAGCGCCACACGGATCATCTTCTCCGCCACCTCCAACGGGAAGGAGTCCCGTAGTCGCCGATCCACCCATCGCCTCGCCCACCCCTGCCGATCCGCTTTCTCCTCTTCTTCCTCTCTATTGCCGCGCCGAGGTTAGGACCGCCGCCCAAAAGCGAAGAAATCGCGCCTCTCCTCCGTAAACCCTCGGCGAGATCGGGAATGGTTTAGGGTTTACGGAGAGGCTGCTCGATTTCTTCGCTTCTGGGTTGCACGATTTTGGGTAGCAGCGGGATCGGAGGTGGGTTTAGGGATTTGTTTTGGTTTCGAAAGGCCAAACTCGACAACGACACAGCAGAGAGGCGAGCGTGGGGTTTTAGGGCCACACGAATCATCTTCTCCGCAGAGAGGCAAACGGAAAGGTCTTCTCGCGGCGGGGGCGAAGGATCGCGGGCGGCGACGAGGGCGAAGGATCGGCAGGGAGGATTTGGGATCGGCGTGGAGGGCAGTGGAGATTTTGGGTTTCGGCAGCAAGGAATCGGGCGGGCCAATTTGGGAATGGGGAGAAAATTTTGGGCGCCGTGGGATTTTAGCTTCGTGCTCTGCTCGCCACCGCGCCCTCTGCTCGCCGCCGCGCCCCGTGCTCTGCTCGCCACCGCGCCCCTGGTCGCCGCGTGCACTGCTCGCCACCGCCATCTGGTGCTAGTACAGGACAATCTTCTGCCTCAGGTCAGGTAGCGATTGATGCAATTGGCAGTAGAAGAGAGAAGGGTGGCAGCGGAGCACCCAAGTGATCGGCGTTTCTGGCCCAAGCTTGGAAGGAGGATCTTGATGCAGGAAGCCTCCTATCTTCACTGTTTCAGTTGTTCGGGGAAGGCATATTGTCCTTCACTCAGTCACCGGAGAAATCTTTCTTTCTCTAGCTGTGTTAATTGATCTAATGGGGCATCGGATGCTGTGTATTATTTAGAATTTTGTAACAATAGATGTAATCGATCTACCTTGATAGAAACAAACTGTTCTTTTTTTGGGTTCCTTTGGTCATGGTTCAAAATACCAGTTTTTTAATCAGTTTTGTTTACAGATCGAATCAGTTTTGCCCAGTGTCGACCTGTGGCAGCGTGAAGAGGAAGCAGAAGAAGAAACGAAGAAAAAAGGAAGAAGAGAAAGGGAAGAATTGATCTATTGCACATCATTGACTTAGTTCATTCTCCTGAAAGTTTACCTAAAAGAGAAAAACTAGTAAATGTATACCTAAACGGAAACTAACACAAAATCAACTGATCTCCGATACAACATTGGATACAGTTAAAAATAAGAAAAGGGGTGAAGATTTGTGTTACCAAGCAGCAATAAATAGAATCCAATAAAAAGCTGGCACAAGCCAATGGAACACCAAATCTACTCAAAAGTAACTGACAGTTTAAGAATGCCCTGAGAACCAAGATGTCCGGGCTCTAATTAGAGACAGGAATCTTTCTACTACGTAGATAACTGAGTTCTAATGCATGTTTGGCACCTTACTACCAACAAACTTCAGCAGGGACACTTCTGTACAGCCCCAAGATTGCCCATGTTTGTGATGTTGGTAGAGATCCTTGGGATCTTGATGATTTGCATATGGACAATTTGGAAAACAAGCCAGGAAATCCATCAGCAGGCAGGTATCTTACTGCTGTCCAGAAATGCAGAAGCACTCCTCCTTGCTCATCCGACATGTCTTCAACGATCTACAAACGATCAAAGCGAAGGTTAACCTTTTGCACCTTCAGTTTGGGGAGCCAAGGATCAACTGAGCATAAAGACTTGAAATTGATTCATTTCATTTCAGAAACATTTTCCTAAATCCAAGAAATATGAACTGAGGATCAAAAGCATATGTGGTTTACCTCCCAAAACCAGTAGATGCGTTTATCTTTTGACTTGTAGCGTGTGTAATGTGTATTTAGTGTGTTCTCTCCACTGTTGACTGGAGAACAACAAACAAAATAGAAAGAAAAAAAACAAAAGAATGGATGGCAACTGTAGTTCATATTATCTACTCCTTGCTAGTAAACAAGTTCTTGAAAGTTTCTACCGTTTAATATTCCTCATGAGGTTTTCTGGCACAAGCAACCTGACAAGCATTTTACAATCAGACTGATACATAAAACAAGGTGATACAATTCATTTTCTTCAATTCAGGGAAGAAGTAGGACATCAACATTCTTCATATCACTTTTGCATATAATTTCACAAATCCACTTTGGGAACGAGGAAGACTTGCTCGATAACATGTATGGATCTGACTCAGTGTGTTCATGATCATTCTTCATATTTTAGAAGGAATTTTTTTTGCTTTGGCTCTGATATTATGTTTCATTCCTTGTTTACTAAACCTCTAGATTCACTTAAGATTTGGAAATGTAGAGTGGATCAACTTATAGGCATGGCCGGAAAAATGGGTACAAAATTTCTCTGCATAACAAACAAATCCACTCTCTAAGAACACCAAAACCAGTGGCCATCTCATTTTTGAACCTCATCAAAATCTCTCCATGCAGTTTACTAGCATCAACCTTGACGATGTATTCAAATGAATCATCACACATCAGCCTAGACATGTTGAGTCTATACCCAGTGTATATCAGTACATCAAACTCAACCCAAACATGAAAAAAAATTCCTAGAGATGAGCATGGCTTAAATAAAAATTCCTAGTCCCCCGGAAAGATGACTTGAGTAAACTACCCCAAAAACTGACATCTAGATATGGACAAACAACCCCAAGAATGCAGAGAAACAAAGAACACTAGAGCTTGTTGTATCCAATAGTCAAATTGTAGCAGTGGATATTTGAATTTCTGAATGAAGTACAACGATAAAATACAGGAAAAAAAAGGTGAGATTAAAACACAAGGTGAATTCAATTATGTACTAAAAGGAGATTTTGAACTTGTCAATCATGATCAACCAATTAAAGAAGTTTGCAATTAAACATGAGAAGGCAACAGATTGATTTAACTAATGGGAGTGGTTTCTTTTACCTATTAGCCTAAACAAATATAGAGAGTGTATGGATAAACCTAGGAGCGGTCAATTGTGAAGAGCAGAAAAATAAATAAAGAACCCATCTACTTTCAAGTGTAAATTGTTAGTTGCTTCTTTTATTTGTCTCGACAAAGAAAATCAAGTAAAAAGCTTCCAGTTAGACTATAGCAAAGTTAATAATAAATTTATCTCAAATATACCATTCAATATTTATCATTTAAGACAAATATATCCTTAAACTTATATCAAATATCAAGTCCCCGGAATAATGGTGCAACGGTAGGACATCCGAGTTGTGATCCAGGGATCCACGGTTCGATCCCAGCTACGGCGGCTATATGCGTTTCCCGATTTACTGCGCCATCTACCTGTGCGAGTTCGAGCAGGGCCGGGGGAAGCGGTGCGGAACGGCCATGCTTCTCCTTGATCATTTCTTTGTCATGGTCTCATGGTTCAATTAAAAGGTGACATGGACATGAACGACATCGATCTTCTATAAGCTCCCGATTTTTCTAATAACCAGGTTTTAGAAAACAATTAATATATATGTCAATGTTTAATTTATAATCTTATTTTATTTTATTAAAAAATAATTAAATATTAAAAAAATTTAATCATAAAAATGTTTAGAATTAAATCAAGAATAATACAGTAAATGTATAACTAGGATATACATTAAAATCTCCAACCAAATAAATTTTTATCGTATCATATGAGATTGAATCAAATAACATAGAGTATATTTTATTCTCAATAACTTTAATTATATGATTATCTAATAATTACATAATTAAGATAATGTAGGATAACTTAAATCAAACAATCTTTTGTTGTGAAAAGAAGAGCTATTAATTAATGGGTAGAGCCAAAGAGTGTGAACTATACAAGTTCACAATACCATTTGATTAAATGAAAGAAAAAACTCCGGTGTATAGAGAGGACCTCGCCGTTTAAGAAATAACCATAGAAACCTTTTTTTTTTTTTAAGTATCATTAGAATTTATTATTTTCAAGTGAAATGGCTAGAAGGAATAAATATTAGTGGTAAGGAAGGTTACGGTAGCAAAAGCCATTCGAATTCATACTTTCTTTCTTTCTTTCCTACTTTTAATTTTAAATATACGATATATTTCAAAAAATTAAAATAAGATTAAAATTTATCCCACGGACAACTAATTAATACTGGACGACTCCTGCGCGATACTCGCGACTCACCGCCACTACCGCTGTCCTTATCAAGCCATCCGACTACCTCCAATCACCGTCTCGGACGCGATCGACGTGCCACTCACCGACGCACCGTCCGACATCGGATTTCGATCGAATAGTGGTCGGGCCGACCGCGATCGGCCCGAATTCCAGCCAAATCACAGTCGGAGATTGGCTGAGGAAGGATCAGTGTGCGACGTCGACCTATCCTCCGTTGGATTTCGATCGCGATTCGGCCAGAATCAGCCCCGATCGCGGCCGACAGTGGCCGCGCCACTACCGACCGCGTGATTTCGTGAATTCCGGCCGAATTCGCCAGATTTCAATCGCTACCAGTCGAAATCCGACGCCGGACAATGCGCCGATGAGTGACGCGTTGATCGCGCCCGAGGCGATGGCTGGCGGTAGCCGGACGACACGATGAGGACGAGGGTTCGTGGGTATCACACACGGATTGCACGCGCACGAAGTGTCACGAAGCATATCATCCCTCTTCCTTGGATTTATCATCTTAGAACATATAATAATAAAAATATAAGAAAATGATATAAATTAGTCTTTTCCCCTATTAATTCTGGTTCACGTAATAAAAAAGTATTTTTTTATCCATTATTTTGTTGCAAATTGAGTCAAAATTTGATCCCACAAACGTAAGACAACCATAAGGCCATTATTGTGGCTTTTAGATTTTTGTTTTTTTTTTGTTAGTATTATTTTTGTTAGACTTTTCAATTAATTTATTGGGTAAGAATCTCCTTTATAATCTATTATGAAAAAAAATACTAATAAAAAAAATTCTTAACTAGTTCGTGTGAGTTTATCCCCGCGGTTATGCCCTCCTCGAATGGAAACTTATAATTTTTTGAACGAGCTTTTCAAGCAGATTTGAAAAATATTTAATTCATATTCGAGCTGAACTTGAACATGTTTAATAAATTTTTTAAATTAAATTTAAATTCATAATATTTTATTTGATTAGTCATGAGTCGAATTGAATTACATAATTTTAATTTAAATATGTTTAAATTAAGGTCTGAATAATTTGAATTGAATTTGAATTTAAATCATTTTGAATTATTATTTGATTATGCTCAAATCAAGGTTAGAATAGTTTGAATCGAACTCAAGCTCGAATTTAAAAATAACATATTTTTCAAACTCAAATTCAAATATCAATATTTTCATATTATTCAATTCGATTCAGTTCATTTGCACCCGTATTCGTACTTTAATAAGTCTTTTGATAGAGATCGTTTAAGTTGAACCCAGTAGAGGCTCCAACTTAGCTCAATAAGTCTTTTTAACAAACTACAATTGCATCAAGCTCGTGCTAGTAGCCGTGCGAATTCATGCCTCTTCGATGGTGTTTGGTGCACAAGCCATCACCGCTTCTCCGACCGTGAGGAATATCTTGTTCTGCCCTATCAACTCGATGAACTTGGCCAATTTGAGCTTCTCAATCACCACCGGCCCGGGATTCGCAAGAACAAGCTGAAGAACAAACACTATATTCAGTAAGACTTTGAGTTTTTGATATTTTAGCTACCACTAAACATTGTTTGTTTGAGTTTTCATAACCTGAACTTGGTGCTTTCGGAGGCTTCTATGCAACTCTTTGAAGGCATGAATACCACTAGTGTCGATATCCGTCACAGCTGTAGTAAGTATCAATGAGAATTATTGATATAGTCGATGATCCAACCAACTGAAAAAAATTTAAAGATGTGTGGCTCATTACGTGACATGTCGACAATCAGTAGATTGATTTTCGGTAGACGGTTTTCTTTTAGTTGCTCCTCTTCGTCTCTCAACCATCTAAGGATCCTGCAGTTCGACATCAAAACTCAAAGAGAGCATCAAAATTGGAGGGGAAAAAAAAATTAAAATGAAGTACCTTTCTTTGGCATAATTTGAGTTTGTGAAGTAAATAGCAGAATCAACTCTCACAATGAGAGCTCCGGGAACCCTTGTTGCCTCGGGATATTGTTCGATATTTCGGTATATACTCGTTCCCGGAATATAGCCTAACAAAGCAGTCCTTGGCCGTGTCACTTGAAGAAGGATCTTTGCGAGCGAAATTGAGATCTAACAACAAACATAAACATAGTTCAACAAAGAAACCTCTTTGGAAGTGGAGAATTGGAGATCCATATGTAGATTGTTACCGCGACTAAGAGGCCTATCTCAACTGAAATGAAGACTACCCCGAAGAAAGCTCCAAGGCATGCTATGAAGTCGAATTTGTCGACCTTCCAAATGAGAAATGCGGCTTCATAATCGATCAAACCTATCACGGCCGAGATGATGATGGCGGAGAGGATGGCATTCGGAGTGTACTTAAAGAGAGGTGTGAGGATCATCAAGGTTAGCATCACTACTAGTGACATAACCACATTCGAAACCGATGTTTGGCAGCCCGCCATGAAATTCACTGCCGAACGCGAAAAGGAACCTGCGAAAAATGATCGAAAAGTTGTGTTGATTTTGAATTTGGCGGTCCTTCGTTACGATACTAGATGTGTTTGATCCTATACCAGTAGACACATAGCAAGATGTCATGGACCCAACCATGTTCATGGTCCCTAGTGCCACCATTTCCTTGTTTCCATCCAATTGGTAATCCTTCATTGCAGCAAATGTTCTACCGATTGCGACCGCTTCCTGATAAATTCAGAAACCCATTAAACCGATAGACGAATAGACGAATGAAATGGTGTTCTTTCGATACTTACTGTCAAAGCTACTACTCCTGCTACCATCCCAATTCTTAGTCCTTTCGCGGCAAATGGACCAGTGAAATGTATCAGATGAACTGAGGGTGGGTTGATCCCTTTGTCTATTTTTCTCACCTTTTAGTTCAATGATTCTTTAAGTATAGAAATAACCGAAGAATTATCGAATCGGAGAATCATGATCTAACAACGACTTACGATTTTCACACCGTGCTCATCGGCACGAGTGATGTAGACGAAAGAGGTTGCCAAAACAACTGAAACTAATGGTGCAATTGCAGGAATCCAGAAAAGGTTCTTGTTCTTCTTTCCCTACAATGAGTTTGAGTTTGTTTTATATATCACTACCGAGCGAAAACCAAATCTTACTCAGGCCGAGCAACAAGAAGTTGTTCATACAATGTATCGAGCCGCGAGAAGGAGAGCCAAGAAGGATGAGCCTATCAGAATTGTCTGCCAATTCCACTGCAAAATGACCGACAATTCGAGCAACAAGTTCGATCGAATCTAGCCCAAAGTATAAGAGAATTAGTAACTTTACCCACCCCATGGCTAGCTGAGTGAAACACAGACTTCATAACTGAAACTATGTCAGTCTGCTGGCTGAACTTGTCTATGCCTAGAAATCCTTTGAGCTGCTGAAGGGCTATCGTAACCGCCGCACCGCCCATGAATCCAACAATCGTAGCATGCGAAAGGAACTCGATCAAGAAGCCTAATCTGAAACATCCATTTGAAGCATCTTAAGTTCCCTTATAGTTAGTACTAACTAACAAAAGCAAATTTTGTAACATGTCAATCAAATGATACCTTAAGAATCCCAGAGCTGCCTGAGTGACACCGGCGAAGAAGGTTGCAGTGAATGCTAGCCTTCGATACTCCTCTCTATCGTTTACGGGATCGACTTCTACGCGAAGAAGGGTCCCGAGTAAGAGTGACACAACTGCTACTGGTCCAATAGCAATGTCCCTTGAGCTGCCCATCACTGCATAAACTAGAGGTGGAACAAAACTCGAATCTACAACAAATCAATTGGCAAAGTTATCGAATTGAGGACCGAGGAACCATCAACATGATCATGATACATTTGAATTCAGCTTACACAGTCCATATTTTGGCTCCATGTTTGCGAGTTTCGCGTACCCAATATCCTAAATTTCAGAAACCCCCAATCAGTAGCCTAACCGAATTAACTACCTCGACCATGAGGATGGATGCCTAAATACCTGAGGGATGCAGAGACTTGCAATTGTGAGTCCGGCAACAATGTCCCCTTTGAACTTGCTCAACTCATAGTCCCTTCCCCATTCGAGGACCGGAAACAGAAATCTAAGTCCCAACAAGAGCTTCTTCGACCGCGGCTGATCCTTGTAAGGCCTTAATGGATCATCTGCAAAGAAGGTCTCTTTCAGGCCGTCGGTGAAACCTCTGGCAAAGTTCCTTCTCGGAGGGAATCCAACCTTGTGCACCGGCGAGCCGGAAAGGTGGTTGCCCATCTCCATCATCTCCTTGTTCTCTGCATCACCCATTTCTACCTGTAAACACAAACAAAGTTGGCTCAATTGTCCTCCTCTTTCTGATACATGATGATCAATTGTTCATAGAAGTGTGTTGCTAGGAGACCATTTTATAGCTAGGGGCCTTTGCTCGTCGACCTAACTGAGTTCATCATGGCAATTCTGAACATAGATCACAATCCAGCTTCATTCAAGATTTGATCAGTGAACTACACTGCTTAAAGAGTGGAATAATTTGACTGAAACCAACACCACCAGAAAAGAAAGTGGAAAAGATCAGCTCAGCTCTGTTAGCAAGTGCTTACTGAATCAGATGAGCTCAGCAATCTTATGAATCTCTCGTGTTCCTTTCAATCTGTCTTTCTAAATAGGAAAAGGACAGGAATGGATGGTTGTGAGTGAGTGGTCAAAAGATCTACGGTTTCTGTTTTCCACAGACAAGGCACTTCCGACGGCTCCTATGAAAAGAACAAGCCTGCTCTTTAATTATAATTATTATATATATTAAAATATTTTATTTTAATGCTTTTATGTATAATAATTTTGATCAAATTAAAATTATTTTTTTTATATATTATATTATAGCAATTATAATTATTGGCCGTTTTGATTTTTGCTCAAAGAACCATCATCCAATGAGGAAGTCATATCATTTTTTGTTGGCTTCAACGATTTTTATATTTTTCAAAGAGCCTATTTCTTTTTTAAAATATCTTTCTTACTAAAAAATTAATAAAATATAAAAAAAAAAAAATTCTTCGCCATTTGATTTGGCCCCTATGCAGCCATGACAGCTCGACCTAGCCTGGCCACGCAGTTGATTTTGTTGCACGGTTGGCTTAGCCACCTAGCGAGCTGCCGTGTGACCGCCTTAGTTGCTCGACTTGATTGTCTAGCCACAAGACTGTGATTGTGCGGCCTAGCTATGTGGCTGTCTGACCGTTGGTTGCGCGGCCGCTCTAGCTTATCATATGGGAGTGGGCTTTTCAAAAAATATCTAAGAGCATCTTCAACGTGCGTTAATAAATATCTTTTTATTCTCTCACCATCTGAGCTGGAGGAGTGATCATATGAATCCATCTGACGTGGAGGAGTGACAACAGGAATGCGTTCAAAGTTCTGAACGCGTTAATGTGGCTGAGGTAGATCCCACATGATTTTTTAATATTTTTTTAAGTGTTATAACTCTTCTGCGTTGCAGATACTGTAATGAGATTAGATCCTGTGATCGGGAACAGGAAAGCAATTAAGAAGTCAACGCGTTTGACTGTTGGTTAAAAATAGTCAGCAAGTTCGTGGAAAGGGACAGCAGACGAGGGTCGGCGAGGAAACACATAACGCTCTGTTTGGGAGGAGGTGAGGGAAAGGGAGGGAAAGGTAAGGAAGGGGAAAAAAAAATTTTACCCCTGTTTGGGATGAGGTGAGGTAAGGAGGGGAAGGGGAAAGAAGGGGAAGTGTTCCCCTTCCATGCTCGTGAATAGCCAGAATTCCTTACACCCCAAATCGGGGTGTAAGGAAGGGGAACTCATATTATTTCCAATTTTACCCACTGCGAAGGAAGGGGACGCGTCCACTCCCGCTCTCGCCGATGCTCCGCTCACCCGCTGCGTCGCTCCTCCGCCGCTGCTGCCTCCACTCGTTCGCCCCTCCGGCGCCGGTCCTCCAGAAGGACGCCTACTTCGCTGCCATCAGCCACATCGTCGGCGACCGGCGTCGTCCGCCGCCCACTCCGCCCCCCTCTCCGCCCTCCGATCCCATCGGCTCCGGCGAAGTAGCACCCGCCTCGGAGATGTGGCGGAGCTGGGTGTGGGAACGTGAAGCGCCCCCTTCCTCCCTCTTCTTCTCTCCACCGGCCGGCCACTGCGCCCGGTGGTCGCGTGCCGATCGCCGCCTCTGCAGGCGTTGGGAGGGGCCGCCCGGGCGGGGGCTCGGCTGCCCCCTCTCCGCCTGCTCGTCGAATCTGGCGAGATGTCGGGGAAGAAGAGAAAGGATATTTTTGACTTTTTATTTTTTTAACTTTCAAATCCTTTCCTTTTAACCTTCCTTTCTTCCCAAACAAGGTTACTGATCTTCTCCTCCCTTCCCTTCCCTTTCCCTCCCTTCCCCTTCCTTCCCCTTCCATTAATGAACCGTCCCTCACCCGATCCAAACAGACTGTAAAAGTGGCCCCCATGGGACCCCGACCAATGTTCACATTTATTTAATAAGATAATTGAACTGATCCAAATTTAAAAAATGGTCAAAATAATTATTTAAATTTGATTTAATTTTTTTTTCTGAACTAATTCAAACTTAACTTGAATTTAATTCATTTAGATATTATCAAATTCTAAATTCAAAATTTTAATTTTATATTTTAAATTTATTTAATTGATTACTTATTTATTTATTTTTAAAAAAATTATTTATTTAATATATTAATAAAAATTATTCATAAATATTATTCACGAATATTAATAACCTAAATATATGTATTTAAACTTATTCATTTCGTTTAACAAATTATTCAAACTTATTCATTTAATTAATCTTGTATATATATAATAAAAATTTTACCAAGCCAAACATCAAATTTGTTCACAAACATTCATTTACATCTCTAATAATAATTATAAAATCATAAATGTTGCAACGCATTACTAATTCAAGATTTAAGATGAAAAATAACAATAACAAATAAATATCTTTTTGATAAAAAAAAAAAAATCAAAATAGAACGCTCCCTGAAAATAAAGGCCCGCCCTTTTGACTTTTGTCCTAAAATATATTGAGGATTTTAAAACGGTAAGGGACATTTCAAAAATAAATGAACCTTCAACAATGAAAAATTTTTTTTCTGATTTTTTTTTACTAAAAATTCTAAATTTAAGTAGAGAAAAGACAAACAGGTTAAGTTAGTTCTGAGAGATATACACACACACCATAAGCAATCTTTGGTGCTAACAGAATCTACAACTCCTGATGTTACATACAACACTAACCTAACACTAACCTTGTTCTTTGTAAGGAGTCCAGATCAATTTACCAGCATCCACCTCCAAACCTCCTCGGCCGGCAGCCTTCAGGTGACGGTCCAAGACCTTCGGGTCGGCGCAGATAACATGCTGGCCCTTCCTGTATTGTATCAAGTCAAGTGTTTGCAAAGTGCTTAGAATGTCATCAGGTTTTATCGCGGTCATGTCGCTGAGTTCCTGTTGACAAATCAAGCTAAGTTATATTAGCTAGACAGTTCAGACATGATCAGCTGTGCCCTGAAAGTAACCGATCAGGCGACGAGAAAACATTGCGGTGATCACACATGTTAGAATTATCCTGGTTAGATGATACAATTTCCTTGTTTTCATAAAAAGTTGGTTCACTCATCAGTTCAGTTCATAGCAACTACATAGAGTTTGCTCAAACTGATTCATTTGTGACACAGCCGAATAACGAAAATGCGAGACGAAAACTGTGTACAAAGTTAGAGAATAACGTTTACGCGAGAGGAAAACAGTCGTGCAGCGACGATTACCTTGATGGAGATGTTGCCCTTGTGCTTTTTCAATATGTCCAGAAGAACTCTAGTCCAGTACCCTCTATAACTTAACAGGCCAAGATCGGACAAAGGTCTCTCTGGGGTTCCAACTTTACCCTCCTTTTTTGAAAGTTCATAGGCTGCTCAAGTTCAACAAACTTTGATTAGGAAAGTCATGATTGATATCGAAAAATATAGCAATAACTAAAACACGCAGCACAGGCAAAAAATAAACGACAAACATTAAACCAAACTAGATTTGTTAAGACTGAGGTTCCATAGAAGTGTTATTACATATTATCTATGCTGAATAGTCTGTCTAAATAATCATCTAGTCTTGAATGAACCAAGTGCTCCTGATTATCTAAAACTTGAGAAAGAAACATAAAATAACCAACAAAGCAAACAGCATGTCAATTGCGCTACCAATAACTTGAATAAATTTAACTATCGATATAGAGAACCCTTGTTAAAGAAAAACTAGCATGCAACCGAAATAAATGGCATCATCTTCTGAATGGCAGTCATGCTTTTTCTACAGAAAACTATCATAGCAAGCTGTGCTTTCCATGGGACCTTAAGGATGCTTAATGACTCGAGTAGTGGAATCAGTACAGAAAGAGAATAGTTTTGAACAATAAAATCAAAGATTCACATGAATGTGTCAGCCGACACTGCTAGTACACTGTACAACGTTATGAACAGGTAACGCAAACCAACTCAGATGATAAGGTAAGAAGATTACAGAAAGCAATTAGAAATTTCCCATATCCTTTCCTCTGATAAGGAGGAAGAGTGAGAATGCATGCTAAATTGTAAGACTCCTCTGAATGCTTTTCCTGCATAACAATAAAAAGAAAGTATAGTCGATGCTGGATCAGACATGGAATAAACAGAGGAGAATTTCACTGCAGTAAGAAGGAAGAAAAAGCAGAATATATATTTTACATGAATTCTTTTATCAAGGAGTCAACAAAATTATCCACCTGGAATATTAATTGTAGAGGGAGAAGCTGAACACCAACTCTCTCATGTGATCCTCAAGTCCTCAACATCGCATTGGAAGGTGCCTCATGAAAACCACTATTGTTTTATGGGCATGATTATGTACAACAACAGCTGGAGTTCTTCTATTCGGGAATTTGCCTAATTCTAATTACAATGATGACTTAGAATGTGGCTGAGTGCTAACTATTGAGTATGTTTTAAGGGCATTAGCTGATCGGCTTGTGACAGTTGTAAGCTAATCAATTTCTAGGAGCAACTTGGTATTCAAAGACAATTTATAATAAAATATTGACTAATTAACTGGTTAGAAAAATAACTAGAGATGGAGATCATTCTCTGACGATTCCAAAACTTTATTCAAACATGGCATGGAACAGGACTCCAGCTAAAAAAAAGTCACATACAAAGGGGATGACATAAGCCAGCTCAAGTTAAATGGAAGTAGCCACAAGGAATGTCTGTGGAAAGTTAGCTAAATACTTCAAATTGTAACTCATTGTCCATGGCTTAAACAGAAGAGAATAAAAGATCAAAATCAAAGTTGACTTGTAACCAAAAACTGAATAAAGAGAAGAAATATAATTGCATTAAAAAATTAAACCTCAATGCATAATATCAGCAATAAAACAAGAAAAGAAAACACAAACAGGACCAGGAAACTGTAAGATGGATAATATTCTATTCCCATGGTGTTGATAATTCTGATAGAGTAATCAAGAATCTGAGTTAGAAACTAAGAAAACAATATTAGATAAAAAATAAATAAAATCATGCAAGCTGATGAATTAGGAAATCCAATGACACAAGACAGCTCATTTCATGTCCAAAAAAGCAGTGAGATTTGTAAGAAGGGCATGAGGGCTAAAAATATCAAGGTTTTACCTTTGAGAAATAACCAACCATGTGGCATCCTCGATCATCACATTCACAAAGAATATAAAATAGAAATAGATCAACATCATAATAAAGGGTCTTGTGATCAAGAAACAATTTAGCCAAATAACAAAGATTCTGCCCATAAACCTTGTTCTTCTTGCCATCAACCTGTGGGAAAGCTTCTATTAGAGCAATAAAATATAGTTCACAAACAATGGCAACCAACAAAGACAAAGTCAAGTGAACAAGTAAAAATTTCCGGAAAATGATTCAACTGAATTCTATGAGAAAATTGGTTGTGTTTTAATAGATAGTGCCAAAGGGAGTGGTGATGGCATAAGCAAAAAGGAAGAACCATAGAATGGGAGCCACACAAAGCTTTAGGACATTTTGTAGATCCATTAAAACCATAGATCTCAGTTAACCCAGCAACTATAAAAAGCTGCATAACTTTAACTAGCTTGTCATGCTCTTAAAATTTCTCATCAGAAGTACAGAGAGAGAGAGAGAGAGAGAGAGCATGTATTTTAGACTAGTCTGAAGGAAATAACTCAGATAAGGAATGAGAATATGAAGCTCACCTCAAACATAGAAAGGGTGCCACTTCTGTATATCTCATCACCAGGAGGGTGCTTAAGGTCACATTTTCTCTACAAAGTATAAGAGAGCATGTTGAGAAAGCAAAGAAATATCAGAACAGATAAAAGGAAAATGTATATACACATACATATACAGATAAGACAACAGAAGTGTGTGTGTGTGAGAACCAGGGAGAATAATAATGCTTTTGCAAGTCAAAAAGCTGGCTCATGGTTGCACACTGGCATAAACTTTAGAAGATCTCACTAGTCACATTGCCAGATAGACTGAAAGCAAACATAATCAAGCATTCATTATTGGTTGAACAAGCAACAAGAAAAAGATTATCTAACTTCAAATACGCACTAGAAACAGCTTAGTGGAGATATTTTATGACAAAAAAAATTTTGGATTATAAATATTTATCCATTAGTTTATGTTTATTCATGCACCATCAAAGCCGAAAGAGTATCATAACAATCCCTGTAACAAAGACCACCTTGCTAACAGTCTGCATTTGTTATGCTTAAGATAATGTACGTTACATGGGACTCTTCTGTTCTGCTGTAGGCAAGCGATTACACCTCCCCCCCCCCCCCCCCCCCCCCTCATTAACACAAAATTAAATTCATCTCTCTTTTTCATGAAACTTTGATTCCATTATAGTATGACACCGAACGCCAAAAATAGGGAAAAAAAAATCAAGAGTAAAAGAGAATAACTCAGACAACATTAAGAGTAAATTAATACAAACAATCAATTAGTCACCAATTATTTTACTAGTCTTCTTATTAGCCAAATTATTTGTGTAGGTGAACAGTTAACAAATTCTAAAGAATTTGTCAACTCCAGTGAATGAGCTACATAGATGAGTCCATGCAAAACTTACCAAAATGGCTAAACTAAATCTACTCTCTACTACTACAAAGTAAACCAAGTAGGATCAATCATATGTATTATGTGCACACAAATGCCTCTTGTGGCCTTTTTATACCTTATTTACTTCACATCTGTTAGGCAAACCTCACATACAAACCGTCTAAACCACAAGTGTTCTGCCTTCCGTAGAGAAATATGCACTAGCAGATTTCAGTAATCCTTTTAGTTTTAGGATAGTTTGATACCGGCACTTATTTGGCAAACTAAACAACTTTTGAATCCTTTTGCAGAAACAGACTGAAAGCATAGAATAAAAAAACCTACTCAACTTGATAAAACTTATAGAATACAAAAGTTTTAGGCCAAAAAAATATAGGTATACCAGTTGAAATACACAGGCCAAGAGAACATCTATCCTTGTCAATATTATTTTTTATCTATAAATTTATGATCACAATTATGCACACACAGTCCAGAAAACTTATCAACTAGTTTACTGATAAGAAATACACCAATTAACAGAAACATAGAAAATCACATGCAATAACTTTTCAGCATCAGGTAGGAACAAAATGTTCCATTCAAGCTAGGCATCCCAAACGACACATAGTAGTGAAAAAAAAGGCCAGCATTTTAATTTGTAATATTTCCAATGTAACAATAATTGTAGGGAAAAACTATAAAAGAGGGCAAACATGTACTTCAATGGCTCATATGTAAACAGTGCACATAACTAAGTTTAATAGAAGGACCAATCAGAAGGTCAGATGTAGCTCACCATATGCCTTTGAAGCTGCTCTTTGCGTTTCATGAAATTGAGGCAGAACTCACAAAAATACAGTTTTGGAGAGTCACTATACTCTGGTGGAAAAGGAGAAAAATACCATGTATCAATCTCATATCTGCCAAGTTCTATTTTTGCAATGTTTTTCACTTTTGTGAACTCCTCGTGTTCTCGTAAACTAGCAGCATCAAGCTCCTCGTGACCATGCTGAGCAAATGAAAAATTAACAAAAGTGAAGGAGACTTCAGTTAGATCCATTATCCTAGTGTCCAATAGGTCAAAAGTGGTACTTTTTTCTGTTTTGATATATTTGACATAATCAGCATTTTTTTTTTCTCTCACACATATCATACAACAAGAAAACTCATATCTAATAAAATTGAAAGCAATTTGATATTTAAATCTTATAGAAATTTGAAGTCATAATGACAAGACAAATTACAAGAAAGAAAGAAAATTGACTGTTAATGTATTGCTATATTGTGAGTTCCACATTGCAGAATACCGAATTTGACCTTAGTATATCCATAGCGCCGGTATGTGATTGTCCACACCCACAAAATGGAAAAAGAAAACTAGCAAGAACATGCAACAAGATGATCATGTAAAGATTTCAGAACTGCCAAAATTTTCAGTGTAGTTTTTAATGAGTAGAATAGTGCAATTTAACCAGAATGTAATTAAAAGGATTTTGGAGTAGTAGAAAAGTGCAGTTGGACCAGAATGTAACTAAAAGGATTTAGGAATACCTCAACATGTGTTTCATCAATCTTTCTTTTCTGATGTCGAGTCATTTTCAAACTTGTTACCTGAAAAGGATTGTGTAGGGAAGTTGAAAAACCTCTTTGAACACAATTCATAAATAACTATTAGATGTGCATGCTGGATTAGCAATATATACACAAACTTCAAGATTGAATTTATTTGATACACAATCCTCTCCCAACTCAATATTAAATCCAAGAAAATAAAAACCTATGGTGTATACTCATCTGCAAAGTAAACTATGAGAAGTACCTTGTCTTCCACCTTCTCATCGACATCAGCCTCCACAGTATCAAGATCAAGTTGCTCGAGTTTAACCCATTCATCAAGTCTCCTATTAACTAGAAAAAGAAATACCTCAAAAGGGCATTAGTTATTTGCACACACACACAAAGAAAAAGTAAACAGGCAAGGTAATCAGCAAGTTAGTTATTCATAGAAACTAGGATACTGACATCTGAGGATATCACAGATGATGCTTGTAGAGAAAATGTTACAATGAAGTGCTGATCACATGAGATTCACGTTGAAACCAAAAACTATATCCAAAAAGCATAATCTAATTTTAAAATAACCTACAAATTAAATTTGTCCCTAGATATGTTTATCATAAAATCATAATGCATGAAATAAACTTAAAATCTCTTAAAATGACAAATTTTTAAGTCCATCCAATTTGAATATTTGATGGCCACCAAACTTCTTCAAGTGATTCCCAATTCAACTTTCAATATTCAACCATCATTCACATGATCAATCAATCCAAGTCCGAGAACTCAATGCCAAACAAGGTCAACAAATTCTTGAGGATAAGGTTTCTCATCTTTTCTAAGGACTAATGCAATTATCCAAGTTAGACTAAGTATGATAAAATCCAACAACCTATGTGTTTAATTTAAAACATGGAAAAGCACTTGACTAAAAATAAAGAACTCTCACAGGCACAGCTAGAGAAAAGAGACTTAACCAATATACAGAGAATGTTAATTTTTCCAAAAAGATTTCTTTTTCATGGTGCATCCACATTTTTTGAACTCTGAGATGAAATAACTAGAGAAAGTTGACACATTTCTGATCATCTTTCCTTTAAACAGAGTGGGAAATTCCATATACAATAGATTGCATTTGCTCTATAGCTTAAATTGAAGGAAGCTACCAAAAAGTCTGCTGGAATATGTAAATACTTGCGTTCAAAAGATCTCCATTGCGTATGAGAATTGAAACATCCGAGATTTAAGCACTAACGCTCATACCTAACAGATATGTCTAAGCACTGCTATAAAAACCCAACAACCTTACCACTTCATAACTTCTTCAAAACTAAACTTTACCTGAAAGCACCTCTCCACATATAACGGATTGCATGTGCTCGATAGCTTAAACTGAAGTATGCTATAATATGTAAATATTTGCGTTCAAAGGCCTCCATTGCATATCAAAATCGAAACGCCACAAATGTAAGCACTAACGCTCACACTTGACAAATATGTCAAAGCACTGGAATAAATCTTGTTTTGCCACATTCCCACTTCAGAAAAACTCAACTTTACTACAAAGACTAAGCCGAGCACAAACCCTAATGTTGGTCATAACCCTAGACCCAACCCAACGCCAATATGGAAACAAATCTAAAAGCGGGGAGCGACGAACATACACTCGGTGTAATGAACATAGTACTCGTAGTCATTGGGACCTCCGGACGGGATCTTCCGACGCTCGATGACCTTGACGGGGTGGGGTTTCTGATCCCGCCACCGGCACATCACCCGCGTGCCCACCTCGAGCGGCGTCCCTGTGGACATCGCCGACCTCCCCCTCTTCTGTGGGTTCTTTTCCCCTTCGGACGTTGGAGGAGCGGCGCCGCCGTTGGCCGCCGGCGCTGCCGCCGCCGCCCCGTTCTCCGCCTCTTTCATCGAGCCCATTAGGGAATCCGAACCACAACGGTCATCTTTTCGGGCTGAGGTAGAGCGATAATTATGGGCCGAAAAGGGCCTAATTTAATGGGCCGCCAAGGAAACAACACGTGTAGGCCAACGCAATAATCATTCAGATTTAAGCATTTCAATTATGGAAAAAGGCCGGAAAATTGGAAAAATTTTTAAAAAACGTATTATTTAATTTCTTTTTATTTACCGAAAAGGCGCCCTTATTATTATTTTTTTACCAACATGCCCCCTAACGTTGCAACATCCTATTTTTAAAAAATATTGTTTTAGCGATTAATATATATATATATATAATTATTATTTAATTAAAATAGTTATATTAAAATATTTTTTATCAAGTTGATAAAAATTACTATCAAAATTATTTTGATATTATTGCAATAATTATGTCAATAGTTGCTAATAATATATAATTAACTATGAAATCAATATTATTAAAATAATTTTAATTAAATTGAAACGATTTTATCAAATTAATAAAAAGTATTTTGCGTACCTCATATCTAGAAAAATAAAATAATTTTCTTTAATATATTATAGTGGTTATAATCATGGGTGTTTATATTATAGCTATTATAACTATACTTGTTATAACAATCATAATACAAGATATTTTTAAAATAAAAATATATTAGATGGACTTTTAATATAATAATAAATAACTATCAAATTTTATCCTAATAGATTAAATCAGTTACATGAATCATTTTATATTATTAGATTTTATTCTCTACTATATTATTATTTATATTTAAATAAAATTTTATTATGAAGTTTTTTTATTTTTCTCTTTCTTATTTATATAGATTATCATAATTTTACCTTATCTAATTAAAATATTTATTAATTATTTAAATTTATATTTGTATCACTCCGAAATTTTTACTGGTGTAATCATGATTTTTTTCTCTAATGTTTATATTTCTTTCTTTTGTAATATGCCGTGCATTCACTTTATCTTTTTCTTTTTCATCTTCTACTTCATATTTTTTTATTTCATTTTTTATAATTAATAATTTAACATTCTTTATATAATACTAATATATTTGAGTCATAGTTTAACATTTAATTTTATATAATATAATAAATCTAACTACTACTTTATAGACTTTCACTTTAAGATTTATAAATATTTTTAAGATTATAAAAAATCTAATATTTTCTTGATTTCAATCATTCTATTTATATTTAGTGAAATGTCTCTCTCAACTCTTTCATACCATTGTGCAAAAAAACAAAAATTAAATACTTACAATTCTAGATTATAAATAACTCATCATCTCTTATCTAAATAATTATCTTATTATATTAATATTACTAAATTTTAATTTTATCTATTCTATTATTATTCTAAAAATTTAAAATCTTTTACTTCTAACATTTTACATCAAAATTCAAATTTAATATTTATTTTTCACGTCTTATCTACTAAATTAATATTATATGTAAATAATATTCACTATGTTAGGGTGGGCTTTTAATATATTTTTTAAAATGCTTTTAATTTTTTTTAAAATTTTTTATCCGTCTCTTATTATCCTCCATTTTAATTTTTCAAAAATTTCAAAATTCTTCCAATTAAATTTATTTTAGAAATCCAATTTATATAAGGCTTAGCGTAACTTTTATATTTATATAGTAATTTAAAATTCAATAATAATTCTCCCATCCCTCTGATCCTCTCCTCTTTCTTTACGGCTCCGCCGCCGCTTCCGAAGCCTCTAGACCCTTCGCCGGGGGAGGGTGAAGGCGAGCTCGTTGGCCAGATCGGCGAGCAGCAATGGCTACCGTCATGCAAAAGATCAAGGACATCGAAGACGAGGTAACCTGATCTCATAGTCTTCAATAATCCTCTCTCCATCTTGTTCGATCCCCTCTGCGAATCAATCCTGGGATATTTCTCGACCTTCGTATGGGTGCCCGATCAGCCTTAGTTTCCCTTGGGCGAGTTGAGTTGAGTTGCTCGCGGAGTTCGGAGTGGTCGTGATCGTCTCTGATTTGGCCACTATGGGGCTGCTCGCGTTTACTTGGGCATTTGTTATTTTGCTTGATGGCGTTCATTTTTCCTTGAAAAATTTGGAACTGATTGCACGTATGGATTTAGTGATGGTTATTTAGAAGATTAGTGGTGCATTGCAGTTCTGGTTTCTATTATGGATAGATTTCAGTGAGCAGTTTTACTTTTTTAATCATTTGCCCTACAGTTAAGATGCTAATGGTGTCAATTCTATTTTGTGTTGTAGATGGCACGGACGCAGAAGAATAAGGCAACAGCACACCATCTCGGCCTGCTGAAGGGTCTGCTTGAAGTTGCTTATGCACAACTTCTAGCTGTTAGTTATAATTATCAGGGAGTAGGATTCTATATTTATACATATAAAAATTTTCTCTTTCATAGAAAGGAACTGTAAGTACTCGTCAAGGATTTGTCTTGGTTATTTGTGCGTGATACATGCTGTTGAACTTGATGTTCTTAGTAAAGATATTTTTTTTCTTATGGTAAGCAGGTTGACATGCTGATTGTTTATGATCTACAGTCTTGATCATAAGTTTAGCTGATGGGATGTTGATTCTATTTGTTTACTGTGATTCAATGTTGGATTATGGTTTCTTGCTTATGTGAACATGGTCGATACTTATTTACCTTTTTTTTTGCTGCTTTAGTGTATCATATCAGGTCTATTCAATTGGTCATGTAGGCTCTAGAACACTGGCCTAATAGGTTCTTCATGAACTTGATAGTTCTGTCTTGAATATATACCGCCATGAGCTGGACTTACTTAAGAGACTGACATCGTCTAAGATCAAGGAACTCTTCCAACAATGAGTTCCTTCTGATAAGAATTCTTTGTCTTATAGATTTCTTTGCCTAACTATCTTTAATGTTTATTATCCTTTGATGTAGAAGAACCATTTTCCTTAAGAGAAGTGGATCTATCTCCTAATAGTTCATAACTATTAAGCCATATTTGATTGTTTTTAGCTGGGAGGATAAGATGATGTGTTGGTTATGGTGGTGAGTGTTTTTTGCTCTTCTAGATTTAGAACAAGTTGCTGCATTGCTTTAGAGCATGGAGTTAGCATTTATTTAAGATGCTCTATGCTCAGTGGTTCAGTTGGTTGAAGTTAAGGTATTGCATCTAGACATATATCCTTGCATAAGAAAAACAACCGTTCATGTTCATTTAGCGGGAAGAATTGTTGCCTTATTCCATGATTTGTATTATCTGAAGAAGGATAACGGAAACAAGAATAAATGCTTCGTTGGGCCACCTAGCATCCATTAAGTTGCACTGCTCCTCATCCAGCATTTTAAAATGTTTCCTCTAGGGAATTGGAATCACCTAGGTGCATCATTATCCAGTCATCCTAGCTGAGTAGGTAATCATCAGTGATAAACAATCTTGTGCTCATGCAAGAGAAAGGAAAATGAGAACTTTTTATTACCTGCAGTACCATTCGTACAATAGTTTTTGTATTTATATGGCTTCATTTTATTGGCAGCATGACTCATTTTCTTTCAGAGCATGTGACTGTTTCCTTTTGTCTTTTATTTTCCTGTATGCATTTGTTGATTGTTATTTATGTGAAGGCAAAACTTGCAAAGCTACGACGAGAGCTCTTGGCTCCTCCTTCCAAAGGTGGTGGTGGTGCTGGTGAAGGCTTTGATGTTACTAAAAGTGGAGATGCACGGGTTGGTCTAGTGGGATTTCCTTCTGTTGGAAAATCGACACTGTTAAATAAATTAACTGGCACTTTCTCAGAGGTATACCACTTTTATTCTTTGTATGTGTTTACACCTGTTTCTTTTGTTCATTGTTGTTCGTATCAGTTTCCTTCTCTTTCAGTTCATCTCAAAGGTTAATACTATTCTATGTCCTTACTCCTTGTTCATGTTGCAATTATTTGATTTGTTAGTTAAAATGATGGCTCTGCAATTGGCACTGCCATAATCAAGACCTGAATATTTCTTGTTTCTATATGTTTTCATCTTAACTTCTCTACAATCTTTCATAAAATTGAGTCTAGCAGATGTATAGTTATGCTACTTTAAGATTCCTCTTTTTTTGGCCATTTTAGTCAATGCGGTCTGTATTGGTCAGCCAATTGGGCTTGACTGGATCCGTGCTAATTTTAGAGATACGTGATCCCATATTTTAATCCATCCTATTTGGTTGATTCAGTCAATGATAGGATGTTGGATACATCCATGTAACCGATCCCAAATAGTTTGCTCAAAATTGCCTCTTGTTGTTATTTGAGCTGATGCTGTATTATGTATTCTGAAGGATAACATGTTTTCTATGTGCTAAATTTGTTTTGTTTAAGTTTTTTTTTCTCTAGAAAACAACACCTATTGGTTTTTTATTTGTCAAGTCCAGCGAAATGTGTCTTTTTACAACTCCAAACGTTGTTGATGTAACAGGTTGCTTCATATGAGTTTACAACTTTAACCTGTATTCCTGGTGTCATCATATATAGAGGTGCTAAAATTCAGGTAACTCATTAAGCTCTTATTACTGTTCAAGCATGTTGGGATGCAGTTATCTCTCATTATATTGGGTTTATGATATAATTTAGTTAACCTATTAGCCCATCATGCCACTAATTTTGCTTGGCCATTTATTGTTGTTCTTGGCAATTCTTGTGCGTTGGCCACTCTGAAGATTGGGTGCATTCTGAAAGCCTGAGATTGCATACGTTCGTGTTGACAGTGACCCAAAGTTCATCCTGCTAATTTTGATGGATGTTCTTTGCTACCTGAATTATCTGTGATTTTCTTTTTTAATTATGCCCATCAAGTTGAAGTAAGGAATTCCAAATTGCTTCTGTTGGCATTGACTGAACTTGCTTGCCATGTTTGAAGTATTGCATAAATTCCAGATTGTTTGCAATGTTTTGGTGATTATGATTTATTTTGAAAGTCATTTTTTTCGTGTTTTAGTTAAAAATACTAATATCCAAGGGCTATCAGATAAACATTTGATAAAATTAGATAAAATTGGTTCAATGGTGTGATGTTCAAAGGTGACAAATAAATTCTATAGTTAGAAGACCAAAAATGAATAAAACACAGGATTGCGGTCCCTTTATTGACCCCAGTAATCGCCCTAGTCCACCAAATGCACACTCTAACCTGAACTAGGTTAGGATTGATAAAGTTCATGAGGTTTTACAAAAAAGTTTGAAATCATAAAATTGCTATAATTGCTTCATTAACAAAATCCATTCCTGCCCGACTGTCTTGAGGCCTGAGCATTGCTTAGTTGAAATACTCTAAAGTTGTTCATCTAATTGCAGCAATTGAAACACCCTGCTGCTAACCCTCCTAGATCATCCTGCTATTCTTCTCCATAAAGAAGTCTTGCACCTTACTGCTTCTGATGTCCCAGATTTAACCAATAGACACTGCACTTCAGCTGTGTTATCATAAACAGTGTCTATGTAATAGTTCCTAGTTATCTTCTGTTTTCCGAACAGCCATATATTGTGCAATTTTAGAATCATGACTGTTCTGGGATATGAAATACCTCTTGTCCCAAAGTCATAAATAATAGACCTGGAATTTACCTTTTATTTTTCTCTTATTAAGATAGTGATTCAAGTCAATTTGCTGCTTTTATTTACTTGGAGAATTTAGTTCAATATACATGCCATAAAACATATTGACATAGCATGAACAGAAACATGACCTCAAATGGAGAAAATCTCAAACACAAAAGAAAAGATAAATTTTATGGATTGAAAGTTGATGCTGTTGTGCGTGTGGTTTTGAATCTCATCAATTGAAAGATCTATGATTTGCTTCTCATATATAGGAATGTTGTCTTTCATATGAGTTTGCAAACTTCTTGTTGTATCTGAAGAACATCTAAATAATGCTCCAATACAACCTTAAGACTTTGTTTCTGAATCCCTCCTTTATTGTCGCAGATGCCACACATAACTCAGGCTACTCGATCTTCAGATCTACCCATTATTAAAGTTCACTCAGTTGTCAGTTCTGCTAATGCGGAAACTGAAATATTCTGGTTGGTAACTGCATTTGACCTTGTGTATCAGTCAATTCCTCAGTGTCCTCATGCACTGTTGCCAACTAAAATCTTCCACTTTCAGCCTTACTAGGTTCCACAAAGCAATCAGGACATGTTGGTATTAAAGATTGGAAAAAAGGATATTTATGAAAAAAAAATCCATGAAACAGCTTTACTTTACAGAACTGAGTGAGCAGTACTAATGGGTAGTTTTGAAGACCCGACAAAACTTGAGCCATGTGTATGCCATCTGCGAAGACAAAGGAGGGATTTCAGCAACTCAAAATTCTTAAGGCTGTATTGGAGGATTATTTAGATGGTCTTTAGATACACGAAAGAAGTTTGTCAGTTCATATGGAGGATGAAATTCTTATATATGAGAAGCAAATCATAGATCTTTTAGCTGTACATAAGAAAAAAGTAATCCCCTCAAAACCACATGGACAGCAACAATATTAACTTTTGTAATAAGATTTCTACTTTTTAGTTCACTGTGAGAGATTTCCTCTACGCGAGGTCGTGTTCCTGTTTGTTCTATGCCACATATTGGTAAAACCCATCTTGCATTGCATTTCATCTTCCTGTTTTTTTTTTCTAGTCAATGAAGCTCACTATCTTTTGTTCTTGTAAGATAGACTCATTCTAACATCTTGAATTTCTAGTTACTGGATCTACCAGGGATCATTGAGGGTGCAAAGGATGGAAAGGGTAGAGGAAGGCAGGTATGTAGTAGGTTTGCACAGTTAACATGGTGCCTTTTGTTGAAAGAATTTGACATTCTGAAGAAAATAGACTCAGAAGAAGAATTTTCACGCTTTTGCATGGTTATGTCATCCTAAAGATTGTTATCTCCTTCACTCCATCCTCCATGTTCTATACCAAATCCATTAATTGTGAACAAATACTTCTCAGGTTATCAGTACAGCTAGGACATGCAATTGCATCTTGATTGTTCTTGATGCTATCAAACCAATAACTCATAAGCGCCTTATTGAGAAGGAACTTGAGGGATTTGGCATAAGGTAAAGTAGGAGATGAGTTTATTTATTCTTTTACTAGTATTGCTGTGTTAAAATTAGAAAGTTCGAGGTGATATCAATTGCTTGTAAGGTATGTAGCTTTGCTAGTGCTTTATCTTTTCCTGATTCTCTAGTGAGTTGCCATTGGTACTCCATTGGGTCCCCAAGGACTGTTCAAATATACGTCAAAAGATCATTCTTGAAACAACAAATAGCCATGTTGCAACAGTGCTTAGGAGGCATCAGGGCATCTATGTCAGAATGATGCCCTGAGGCTTAATAAAAAAAAACTGAAGGATGGCGAAAGTTCTTTTCTGAAGCAAGCAGATATCAAGGAATTTCTTCTGATATTAGTTAAAGCTCAAACATTCAGACTGATGCTTTTGACAAAATTGAGAACCTTTTTCGATATAAGTTAATGGCCAACATTTCTTCTGTTGGTATAACATTCTTAGTTTTGAGCTTTAGTTCCTATTTTGCATAGGATTCTGGTTTTTTTTTATCACTTGTGTCTTTTCTCTTTATTGGTGGCCTTGTTGGTTAGTGTGTTTCTAGTGATCATGTAGATCCGAATCCCCGAAAACTAATCTTGAAAGTTCTTTTCTTGAAGCAAGTAGATATCATGGAATTCCTTCCAATATAGCCTGTCTTTTTCATATTACTGTTGAGAATTCAAAGCATGCTTATAGTATCATATAATCTGATGAGTTTGGCAAAGGTAAGAACCTTTCTGGATCTAGATCAATGGCCACTGTTTCATCTGTTGGTATAGCATTTTCCTTACTAAAAGTTTGAGCTTTAGGTCCTATTTTACATAAGATTCTGTTTTTTTTGTTTCTCGCCTTTATGTGGTTTACTCTCGCTATTGATGGTGTTTGTTGGTTAATGGATTTCTAGTGATCATGTATGTTGTGATCCTCGAGGATCGATCTTAGAGGTCATAACCTTACATCGGCACCCAATTTAAGGGCATACATGTCAGAGATAGTTCATGTGCCCTTGAACAAACTGCTACTCTGCACCATCTCTCTGGACATATTGCTGATTCAACTGAATTATTCTTTGCCAAAAGCTCAAGCTGACATTTAGTGGATTTTTCGATATAGCTTGCAATGACAAAGATAGATTGCGATTCAATATGCAACTTGATATGCATGTGCAGTGAAGTTTTGTGTGGACATTTCATTCAAGGATTTGGTTTGAGTTGTTATCGATGCATAAAAGTGCATGATTTACATGTTTTAAATACTGTTAGTAGTCATTACAAAGTAGCAATTATCGTTACATTTATATCAATATTTTGAGTAAACTCCAAACTGATTCTGTTGTTACAATTCACTGATTGCAAAGGCATAGCCCTAATACTTTCATCAAATGACAGGTTAAATAAGGAACCCCCTAATCTAACATTCCGAAAGAAAGACAAAGGTGGCATCAACTTCACCTCCACAGTTACAAATACACAGTTGGACCTTGAAACAGTTAAGGCAATTTGTAGCGAGTACAAGATACATAATGCGGACATTTCCCTGAGATACGATGCTACAGCAGATGATCTAATTGATGTAATCGAAGGCAGCAGAGTTTACATTCCATGCATCTATGTCCTAAACAAGATAGACCAGATAACGATTGAAGAATTAGAAATCCTAGACAAGCTTCCACACTACTGTCCGGTCAGGTATCAACTCATCTTTCATTTCCTTTTGTTCCCTATATTAAATCCTCAACATGGTTGGTCGAGTTTTAAGAGGATTCTTATAGAAAGATGTTCTTCAAATGACTGATTGTATCGTGTAACCGCAAAACAGTGCTCACCTAGAGTGGAACCTCGATGGCCTTCTAGAAAAGATATGGGAGTATCTCGATCTTGTTCGGATCTACACAAAGCCAAAGGGCTTGAATCCGGATTATGAGGACCCTGTGATCCTTTCTTCCAAGAGGAGAACCATAGAAGATTTTTGTAATAGGATTCATAAAGACATGCTGAAGCAATTCAAATAGTAAGTCATCTTGCCTTAAGTTGTGCCACTCTATTTCTTCTCTTCATGCTTCCAAGATGACCTCGTTCATTTACTTGCACTGATCGAAATATGCAGTGCATTGGTTTGGGGTTCGAGTGTGAAGCATAAACCACAAAGAGTCGGCAAGGTAATGATCTATTTTATTGAGGGTACTTTAAACTGCGACGATGATACTCAGTCGTGAAGCTCACTTTATGCTACAGGAACATGAACTTGAGGACGAAGATGTGGTTCAGATCATCAAGAAACTGTAGATGAGTTAGAAGAGGTTGACTCGAGTTAGACACCATCTTTGCATAGGATCAAATATGGTAAGCTGTATTTCTGTTGGGAGTTGTTTTTAAGTATGGATTTGAATTACTTACACAGGAGCAAATTATTTAAGGATGCACTTTTGTCAATCCTGTTTTCTTTGTCATTTCAATTATCGACAAAGAGAAAACTGCATGCTTACCAAGTTCCATGATAAGGAGTTAAGAATTGAAGAGTCGACAGTCAGAATTTCAGTAACATACAATTTATTTTACAAGATTTTTTTTGTTAGAGAACTTGCAAAGAACACCATTAGCATTCAAACTAGAGAACTTGGTCCTGTGCAGTAGCATGCAGCCACAAGTCCCACTCATGCACCTATACAACACTGGAAGTACCTCATGAATTTCTTCCTCCTCTGCAGACACCAAATTGAACAATTAAAAACTAGAAAATAAGAAGAAGAAGAAGACATTGAATAGACTATTTTTGTTTCCTCTCCCAAGGAGTCGAGGTTTTGTTAGTGTAGGCGGACTTAAACTATCATTTCTATATCTAAATTTGGATTTTTGACTTGTCATATCGACACTTGGCATAATTTAGCACATTCCAAAGTGTGTGGAGATTTGATCTTATAATATTTTTTTTTCACCAGTTTGTCTCGAAATATAAATGTATCAAATTAAAAGTCAACGGAATTACTTATTAGTAAGCTTTACTAATACTGACGCATCACCTGAGAACATCAAGTTTTCTTGCATCTTAGTAGATCAACCTCACAATTTTGAAGACTCATTTAGGGGTCAGTAAAATCTTGATTAAATCCAAATATTGTGATGATCAATTCACTTTCTGATCAATCTCTATCAACGAATAAATGCAGTCCGGCCTGCCACCATCCCCGGGGCAATGGCCAGTTGTCTTTAACTACTTGTCCCTACTTCCCTACAGCACAAGATCAATCACAAAGAAACACGATTTCAGTGGGTTCCATTGCCACCCTATCAATATAACTGCTTGTCCACTTCTCTAAAAAAATAATAAATTCAATCAATTAGTAAATCTCAATAACCCCATTGACTATCTTTAGGGTGACCGGTCCGGTCTTACGAAAATTTTTCACCGGCCACCAGGATAAATCAGAAAGTGCACGCAGCGGCCAATCCAGACGCCTAGCATCCTTTGATTGCGTTCTCCATTTGGAAAATTTTTTTTACAAATACGTCGTAGTTGGGGATCGAACCGTAGGTGTCTGGGTGACAATTTGGATGTCCTACCGCGGCACCATTGCCCTAGGGACCACCATCTCAATCTCTTGGCCAAGACCTTAGCACTCTCATGATAGAACCCTAGCAATTTCATCTCATAAGATTCCTCATTTTCTTTTCCTTGGCCAAGAAATTGCTCAAAAACTCTCTTATTTGGAAGTTGTTTCACAAACTAAGTTGCAATCTACAACCCTCTATTACTGTCTCACTTTCTCAAACAAAATCCCCTTTTCTAGGTTAAATGGAATTCAAAAATTTTTCATTGTAGAAATTGTTTCAGAAACTTATCCTTGCTGCAATCGATCGGTCACTGTTATCATCTCACTTTCTCAAACAAAAATCCCAGGTTTCTAGGTTTAGTGGAAATCAGAAGAGAGCAAACAGAAGTGAAATGGATGCAGAAATCAGTGGAAGAAGAAGAAGAAGTTGGAGAAAAGCAGCGCGTACGGTAGGGGAGCCGTCACCGTGGCGGTGGCGGCTGGGTCGGTGGAGATCCGATTCGGGATCGCGACGGCGGCGATCGTCGCCCTCGGATCCCTTGTCGGCGAGCTTGCGGAGCTCCTGCTCGTTGCCGAGGCTGGCGCGGGAGGGGTTCTTGTTGTGCTTGCGCATCTCGCGGATCTTGGAGAAGTCGAGGGAGTAGTCGGGCACGCCGTTCTTGGTGTCCCACTCCCCGAACGCCGGCACCGACATCCACCCGCCCGTGCTGTGATTCTCCTGCCGAGCAAAAGAGGAACCATCAGTCGAAGAGAAGATAGCTGACAGAGAGAGAGAGAGAGAGGGCGGTTGATGGCGGCGCCGGTCACCTCCTTGGAATCGGCCATGGCTGGTGGCGGAAGAACCCTACTTCAAAAGAGCTCGATCGACGGAGGAAGATTTATAGGAGGCAGAGCGGAGAGGAAGAGGAGGAAGAAGAAAAGGGGAGGAGGTGGAGCGAGGCTGGTCGACCTCGAGGTGAGTGCTCGAAGCACACCGCGTTAATGGCGATCGAAGTCGGCTCGCGGCGCCGACACTGTACGAGCCCGCGTATGGTTGATCGAAGTCGGCTCGGTTTGATCGATTCACCTAAAATCTAATTTATTAAACTTTAGTAAATAATTCGAAGGTTTCAATTTAATCATCTTTTTAAAACGCATCAAATTTAATGTCAAACTAAACTTTTTTTTTATTAAGAAAATAAATACACTAGTCTTGTATATAGAACTCAATTAGCAATTTTAAGAATATAATGTTTGAAAGTGAAAAAGTACCAAGACAATTCTATCATCAAAATAAATTAAAAATGTGACAAATAAATCTTGATTGAACAAAAAACACAAATAAATCTTGATGAATTTAATATCAAACTAAAGTTTTTTTTATCAAACTCAATTAGCAATTGATTAATTTTAAGTGACCGATTGACCATCAAAATAAATTATAAAACACAAATGAATTTTGATGGATTATCTAATGTGATATAATATGTAATATTAGGTGAAATTTTAAAAGGAGTCCATCTCACCTTTTTATCATTGGAGATTACTAAATTGTTGTTAAAATTTTTAGAAATCTGAATAAATTTACTTTTTTATTTAAGAAAAAAATAATTTTTTCATGGAATTTACTTTTTTTTTTAATATATATAATGGGCAAAAATTGAAAGAATGACCTTTGTTTATAAATCATAGGGGTGTTTCAATTTGATTTTTTATCAAAATATCGTCCATCTCACTTTTTTGTCATGTACATTTACAAAAATATCTTCTAACTTTTTATTCTATATTATTATCTCTCATCTATTTTTATGATTTTAAGACATGTTACAACTGTAGCTGTTACAATATATTTGATATATTTAACATTCAAAATTATTTACGTTGTAGCAGTTATGATTTTATAATTATCATAATGTGAATATTATGTGAATAAGTTAAATCTGCATTATAATTACGATTTCGTAATTGCTATAATAATTATAACAATTATAATTTTATATATTGCTACAACGTAAATGGTAGATGAATTTGAACCCATATTGTAACATTTATGAAATTATAATTGTTGCAATGTGAATATTTTTAAACATTAAGTATGTCAAATGTATTGTAGTAGATACAGAATAATAACTACTACAATGCATCCTACTAATTCAAAAATTAGAGTTTAAGATTTAGATTAATCATATTGAATAATATTAGAGGATATTTGAAACAAATATATATGGTAAAATAGTGAGATGAGACATGTTTTGATTAAAAAAATCAAAGGGATATATCCTTGTAATGATTTGAAAATAAATTTGTCAACGTATAATTATCAAAAAACATTCTTCAATAATTTCAAAACTTATATTTTCATCTTAATCATTAATTCTGACAATTCACATAATAAAATAAGAACATCACATCGAGTCGCCTCAATTCTCCTGCGAATAGAACTCAATGATTTCCTCCAAGTTGAGCTGAATCAAAGCCGACGAGGCGGCGGCGGTGGCGGCGGCGGAGGAGCACTCGTTGTGCACCAACCAGACCAGATGCTCGAAGAGGATGTGGTCGACGTCGACAAAGACGGCGCCTTTCCGCCGCCGCCGCCGCCCCTCCCTCGCCGCCGCCGTCGCCATCAGAACCCTGAGCGGGTCCGTCTCGAGGACGAAGGGCTCCACCAGGAAGACCCGCCGCTCCTTCCCCACCACCACCCGCACCGCCGACCCGGAGTCGTCCTCCCCGTCGGAGAACCCCGCCGCCCGGGGGAGCGGGCGGTAGCCGAAGCGAGAGAGGGAGGACGGCCGCCGGAGGAAGACGAAGCAGCCGACGGAGGCGCAGCCGTCGGACCTCCGATCGAGAGAGGAATGCATCGGATTGGAGCGATCAGATCGTTTTGTGTTCTTCGCTGCCTGCTCTGCTCTGCTCTGGTTATTTATAAACAGCTCGTAACGCGGGATTATAGTTATTAATTAGCTGTTAAAACTTAAACAATTAGATAGTTATGGAATGAGGCTCGATGTGGCTGATGGCTCGGCTCCGGCTCCGGCTCCGGGACGGCAATTTGAACTCAGGAGCGGCGCTTTGGAGGCCAGCCAGCCGAGCCGAGCCGAGCCGAAAAGAGATCGGAAGATTCGCAGTGGGCGGTGACCGACCATCAACTACACAGAACCAGTAATGACGAAATGAGGAAACGCGTTAAACCGGTGAGCGGTAAGTGACGCGAGTCGGCCACGTTTTCGCGGGCGCTGCGTGTCTGCTGATGTAATTAAGGGGAAATTAATCTTGTTTAAGAAATTATATATATATATATATATATATAAAAGGGGGAATTAATCTTGTTTAAGAAATTAATCTTAAACACTCGATCATGTGCGACATCAAAATTGGAACGCTCGAAAAACTTCCTGGCACCAAATAGTATCATTTTATATTTTATATTTTTATTTTTAAATTTACGGTTAAATTATTTAAAATTTAAGAATTGAGTTAGAGTATTAAATACAAATAAATTTTAAAATAAAAATTATTATTTATTTTTTTCTTACGATTAAACCATTTAAGTTTTTTTTTTTCTTTTATGATTTTGCGGTTAGGTTATAATATTAAACACAAAAAATTTAAAATGAAATAAATTTAATTGCTTATGAGGTGTATCGGAGAAGAAGTACAGGATAATAATCCAACACACTTAGTGAAAAAATAAAAAATATAAAATATAAAATATTATTATTTACTATTTCAGACGCTCAAAATTCTTTTTGACGCTTCAATTTTGATATCGTACACGGTCACGTATTTTAAGACACGTAAGATATCACTCCTCATATATACACGAAGAATGTTAAGTCAACATCAGATATTATTCATAAGTACATTCGTATTTTATTTTTTTATTTTTATTTTTATTTTTTTATATTAAATTTTAAATTATAAACTCTAAAATTTAAATCCTAAGATAAAATTATTTTTTTATATATACTAAATCTTAAATCACAACTTCTAAAATTTAAATTTTATAAAATAATTATGTTTATTATTAAATCATTCAAGATTTTATTTTTAAATTTTAATGATTAAATTATAATATTAATTATAAAAAAATTTAAAATAAAAAAAATTAATATGAAAAAAAAAATTAATGCTCAAGAAATGTAAGAGCGCAGGATATATATATTCAACCAAAGACCTCACTCATACTAATTTTTTTCCTTTCTAAAAAAATGGATAATTAGGATAGTAATTTTCTTTGAACACACTCGTCGTACATTATCATAAATAGACTCGAACAAATGATACTTAATCTAGCAAGAAAACTAGAGTTATTCATCGAATTCCACTTCCAACTTGTAATTAGGCAAACCGAACCATTCATCGGTTAACATTTCCTCGTCTCATTTTACCCAATCACACAATTAAGCTCCTAATAATGGTGGCTTGCGCCGGGCTTATATCCGTCGTCGTGAGCAACTCCGATAGCCTCTCACTCAAATCATCGACCTCTCGGTGTAAGCTTCTTATGTAGTAGCATGTATCTCACAATGACTTGCCCGCGAAAACCTACAACCCCCAAAGTTCAAAATTCTACTCGACTATTTCACTACTAACCAAAAGTGCACATCAAACTTCACCTTGTCATTGCTTTGGAGATGCGCTTCAGGGAGGACAGACTGCAGTTTCGACACAAGATCATCAAATTGTCGGTCGGTGATGCTCCTACTCTGCATCGGTCGAGACCTCCTGCTTGACATGATAGACAAAACCGACTACTATGATTCGAACCAAAGAAACTTTTGTTGGATGATCAACTCAGAGGCAATGTGAGCTGTGGATTTATAGAGAGGAGAACCTACTAAGGAAGCTAAAAAAGTGCAGGTAGGAAAAAAAAATGCAAGAGATGGAGTTTATATGCATAGTGATGTCGGAATAGAAGAGAATCTCATCCAGGAATACGCCATGCTGTGCCACTCTTGACTTGTCTGCAAAGTGGGGTCAATCCATTAGCATATGTTTGCAAAATAACTCGAACTACACGAAATATATCGTCTCAAACCACATATTTGTACGTCGTTCGACACAAGCGTACGTACACGAAGATAATCAAGCACATACAATATCAACAGAAAAGTATACGAAAAATTGAGCAAATGGATATTATAAACACCTTGTATAAGAGAAGATGCACAACTCCACAACATCTTTTAGGCGTCGAAACGCTCTTACCTGTGAGAAATTTACGAAAATGTAAGCGAAAAAATAATAATAGTCCTCGGACACAAAGGAGTTGCTGCAGTGAAATATAATGAAAAATATTTAGGCACATGAGCTCCTTGCAAAGGACAGCAAGGTCAGAGAAGCCATGAGGACTGACTGTTTATTTAGTCACTTTGGCCTGAGGAGGATCCAATGATTCCTCTCTATGCTAATCGGCAATTGCAGTTTAACTAATTGAGGCCTTGACAAGCAAACATTTTGTTTTTGTTTTTGTTTCTGAATAAACACATGATCAACAGCTAAAAAACATGAGGATTCAAACTCAAGTGATAATATTTTAGAACAAGCACAAGCACACAGATGTGTTAGAAGAAAGCAAAGAGATGGTCCCAAATACAATTACTCAAGACAACAGAGACTACTGCTCCAGACAGTGCAGATTAAATGGAGGGCAAATGTATTATCAGTAAGTGTCCTATGCAGTGAAACTGAGAGTGACCACTTTATTTCTCCACAATTTGTTTACTCGGTATCATGTCGTGTTACCATCTGTCGGCGAGTTAACAGTGAACGAACGAGAAGTAAACAAGTTTTAAACTTCCATACAAACATTCTCTATAATATAGACTCAACTTCATAATATATATACTATACTGCTGTAACTTAAGTAAAGAGATAATGGTTGAAGTAAATCACAAACAAATTAAGATTAAAAAAAGAGAAAATGATAATATTTATTCAATTTTTGGTGCACATATGAACCAGGAAGAAATGTTTTAGGACATAAACTTACATTAAGATTAAAGGTGTACGCGGATGAAATTCTTGCCTCAACAAAATGCTTGACTGACCATGCACCTGCAGTGACCTAATACTACTCTAAGGCCAGCTAAAAGGGTTGTTCTTGTTCAGCCACAGTTGATAAGGCCCTTCATGCAAAGTTGCACTACATAGCCTTCGCCATCTTCATCTCCTCCTAACTCGTCTTCATCAACAAGCTCAGCTCCTTTCTGGCAAATAAATCAAAGTCAAGTGAGAGTAACGAAGCAGAATCTTATATAAGATAGATGAAGGTAACACCTTGTCTACTCAAGATCCATTACATATCAAATTACACACTTTATATATGTAGTCTTTAGAAATATGGATAGTGTAATAACCCATTTTCCTAATTCCAGGATTTGAATAGTGATTATTGGTTAATGATGCAAGATAGAGATCGAATTGTTTTGAGCCAAATACAACTGAATGCCAAAAAAACAAAACTTGTTATAAATGCAAACTTTCTAATGCCCATGTTCTATTGGCAATATAACCAGCATGTATCATCTCAAGTTTTTTGAGTTTTTGCCAGCAAAATGACTGGAACAAGACATTTTAGAAGTTAATATGTCCAAGTTGCACACCAGTATATAATGGACTTATCTGATAATAGAAATGGCTCGTTCTGGACGTTTCCTTAGAAACCAACAAAGTTGAAACAACCCAGGAATTGAGAAACTATGGTCCTGTCCGAGCCAGGTCTCCACTCTCATGATGCAGAAATAATCAAAGGTGCTAATCATCTGTTCACAGATGTACCTCCTCCTCGTCAATTTTTATGTAGTCCTGACGAGAAAAGAAAGTAAAAAAATTATAGCCATGTTGATATAATGATATTAGAACATATAATTCAGAAGCAGTTCGTTGACTTTTTTACTATTGATATAACAAATAACACTGAAAAATATGAACCATCTATAGTCACAGTATACTGGTGCTTTAGTAGTCAACAAGTGTTGGCATTTAAAACCTATCCTAGACGCAAATGATATAATGTGAAATAAGACAAATAGAAAACAGCACACATTGTTGAAGTACTTCAGTGGATTGGTCCATAAATCGTCCTGTATCATCTCAGCCACCTGCATGTAAATGGGCCAATATTCATAAATGGTTAAGGTGCATTGTTTATTCCAAACTAAAGAAAAGCTCTCACCACGTATCATGTGATCACTGCCTCAAGCTCTGTATGCATGCACAATACAAGATTTTGACAAAATATGATTATATTTTTAACTATCCAACCTCAAAGAGAATAATATAAATCTAACCAGTATTTAGAAGACGTTTAATGGGCATATTAGAGGTGATGAACCACCTCTTTGATAATAATCAAAATAGGAGCATAAATTTGAACAATTTAGACATAAGAATAATCTTTTTTTGACTCAAATCAAGTATGAGTACTAGTAACATGTAATGCTTAATCCGAAATCAAGATAAATGGCATTGAACAATTTAACAATACACCAAGTCATTTAATTGAAGTCAACTTCCAGAAGTCAATACATTATTATTCTTCAACATATTTACACAAAACATCTACCAAAATTTAATTTTGATGCCACAGAACCAAAGAATTGAAATAACAAAAGATAAAAGAAAAGAGTAACCCAATAAGACAGTAAATGATGTTACAGGGGAAGCTGATAGGGTATCCATAGACAAGTTTACTAGACCAGTGAGGACATTTGCCTGCCAAGAGAATGAATGCCATTTGAAAACTATGTCAACTGAGGTTAGAAAAAAATGAACAACAAATGACTAACCATAAGAAATGAACCCAGAAGATTTTGGTTAAATGCTTCTTCAATGGCTAAAGGCTTTTTGTAGGGAATGAAGTCTGATAGTGTGAGAATTGATAGGACCTGAGAAAAAAGAAAAAAGATTCATCTTTTAAGGCCCAGCTAATAACATAGCACCCATCACAAAAGTGCATGAGTAACAATAACCCTGCTAACAACAAGTTGATTTATAGCCTTGTGGTTTTAGGTAATACAAAATTGTGTAGCATGGGTGAATGTAATTATATTGCTAGTGCTTTCACAATGTCAGTGGTTATGACTGAGATAGAGCAGTGTCAGATGGTACCCTTCAGAGCCAACTGAAATAGAAAGATTCTCATCTAGTGGCTCATCCTTCGATTCAATCCCACTCACGAGAGGGAGATAAAGTCTATAAAAAGAGAGGAGAGAAGAAGAGGAGAAACGTCAATCGGAACACCAGCAGCAATAAAGAGGAGTGATACTGAAGTAGGAGAAATAGAGATACATTCATGTCACATACTTGTAACTATTCCAATTCCAATCATGCTATTTCCAATTCAATTATTAGTGGTTAACCCATTAATATTTATGAAATTATGAACACATGGAAAAACTAATTCAATACCAAATGTCCATGGAGAATTATTTAGTTTGATCCTTAGATAATTATAAGGTTCATTTCACTATTATGCTATAAGAACCAATACACTTATTCGACGCACAACACACTTATTCGAAGCACAACACTCATTTTGGATAGTAAGGTATAATCATTAGTTAAAATATACTTGTTATATTTGATTTTAACTCAATTGAATTTCTATTTGATATTAGATTTATATTTAGAGATAAACAAATCAGGTGGTCATGGCTGACTTGATCTCAGTGCACTTTGAAGCGCTGCAAATCAGTAAAGTATGGTACCAAAAACACAACATTTCATTTGGAGATTGAAATTGTGGCATAGAAGAACATTTTAGACTGTGACCTCAGTTACTACTAAACTTGATAGGAAGCTGCAAGATTTGCTGCATATCAACCACATACTCAGGATGTGGTTTTCTGTCTCCTTAAAAGTACTCTTATTTTCTCATAATGATTTGTTTTCTATCAAATGGTACCAGAGAATTGGTGCTCTATTCTAACTGTTTGCAGAATGATTAACTAATAAATAACTTCAAACATCTCAGATGCTGGAAAGTCCTTAACAAAGTGGAAAGTGAAACTAGTACCTGAAAATTCTGAGCTATGACCTGCGTAACATACGCTAGGTTGCACTGCATAAAAGAAGCTTTGTAAATCACTTGGCATACAATGATAAAAATACAGAAAGAATACATCAGCAAAACTTAAGATGCATTATTAGCTATATACATATTGGCATAAGGTGTAGAGGAAGCAAACTCAATATTTGTACTTCAGTCTAGAACAACTAAACATTGAACAAACATCACTTTTTCCAAATCAGACCGGTTGGTTCATCTGGTTAAATGGAGAACATGAGCTAGTTTGCTCCAGTTCAATTAGTGAAAAATTTCTAATCCAGCCATATTTTGATGTGGATCAACCTGGAAACAAAGACCAGCTGGCCTGTTTTAAACACACTAACATCCAACTCATGTCTGTAGAAAGCAGCACTATGCAATTATCATTATAATATTTGTCCTCAAGCCTTTTGTAAGATGAAGAAACAATGTTTACCATCCTCCGAGATACTCTTTCCACATATTTGTCCAGAATGATAGTTAAAAACCTATTCAAATTAATAAACAAGGCATGAGATTGGCATGCAGAACCAAAGAGCTTAAAATGTGAGCAACTGACTGAAGTACAGTAGATAACTTGGTTAATATTTACCAAAACAAAACAGAAACGATCCAAACAGTAGCTCTTGCAGCTTGAATGTTTCTAGCCTTTTTAGATGAATGATTTCCAAAAAGAATATAGCGGCCTAGATGCACACCAATCAGATACATACCCCAGTACCCTAGAAGAAAAAAAAAGATAATTATCATCCACAGACAAAGACAAGTTCACTAATAGTTCTATCAACAATCATCAAGTAGATAATTTGTTTAAACAAAACGTAAAAAAGCAGATTAATTGATACAAGTTTATTTTCTTTATAACTGTTATGCACATACATTGATTGCAAGCTCTAAAAACACACAAATAAAGTTTCATATCAAAGTGGGGAACTTGCTGCAGAATGGAGTTACTCTTGCCAGCATTACTTTTTGTAGAAGCCAGGCAGATGGATGGAATCTGGAGAAAATTATTAAGGTTTTTTGTCTTTATCAATTGGACAACTTTTCTCCCATGGTTTGCAGAATCAGCGGATCAGCTGAGTTGGATACAGATCGGTCAATGCTGATCCAATTCCAAGCAAGAAATCTCAGCCAGCCCTCTGAGATTAATGAAATCTAGATTAATCAAGGTGAAATTAATGATAAACTCGTGATTAGCAGTTGGTAATCAATTGAGATAAGGGAAAAATCAGCTGAATTTGAGTGAAATCACACATTTGGGCCCATTTTTTCAATTTACACTCAGAATCTTTTCCAAGAAGAAGAGATGGAAAGGAGACAATCCGAACTATGTGTGGTATCATTGTGTTGGTGATAGAAAGAATGGATCTAGATTAAGGAGCCTTATTTATGATTTTAAATATTTGAAAAGAGAGCAATTCAAGTGAGCCTTTGGTGTAATGCAGATGCAAAGAAGTCACTAGAGAGGTGGAGAGGCGAAGGCAGAGGCAATTTAATTATTAATAGTTCGTTAATAATTAATTATTTTTATTTAATTAATATTTTAAATAATATATTTAATTTAAATATAAAATTAATTAATTTAATGAAATGTAGATGCATAACTTTTTTTAAAAAATTATATATATCTTTTTTTGTATTATTCAGTAAATATTTGTTATTTTGTTATTTTTCATTTTTTTCTAATTTTTCTTATTGGTACCAACACTGCCACCCATGTTCTCCCACTCAAAAATCAAATGAAAATCAGCTACAGTCAGTTGGAATGAGTCATTCCTCATCAACAGGTTGATTATAAACTTTGAACAATAAACATATTAGTTATCTGATCCTGATTGCAAATGACTTATCCCGGAATGTCTTTGATGTGTTTGAACTGTTTGCTGGATCTCCAGAAGACTAAGAAAACTAGAAATTGAACTCCAAAGTAAATAAACAAGAATTCGTGAAGCTCCTTTTCATTAAAAGTAAAAATCAAATATTTTTATAACAGACAAATTTAATTAAAACAAGAACAGCGTGTAAGAAGAATGTATATGAGGTTACTCATTACCAAATATACTGAATAGACCTTCCTTATTTTGGCTGACTATATCAGCCATCCTTTCATTTGAGAGCAAGTATACATTTAACCCATATAACAAGCATGCCTGGTACCCTGGCAAGAGAATATAACTGATTCAGAAGTTGTAATGAATTTAACGATAATGTTTTGGCTCTCATTTGACCTACCATCAAATGTTAATAAGAGAAGTACCTACAAGAATTAGCAAACCAACTATCCCACAGTACTTGGGATCAATGTCAAATAATGATGAAAGTAAAGACACTGCAGCGAGGGTGAAAAAGAAGTTCCAATGGACACCATATTCTCCCACATGTGCCTATGCATAATATGAGGAGTCATCATGTTAGAGAACTGTAATAACCCTTAAAAGAAAATAAACCACAGCAAAATCATGGATAGTAATTCAAAATATAACGTTGCTGTATAGCTTCAGCAATGCTAACTTAGTATATCAAAGTATGACTGCTATGTTGTATGGGTGCAATATCACACTGAGAATTGGAATTGTTAAAGCAAATATGGAGTCTGGAGGAATAAATAATTTTCTAAACCATTGAGCAACAAATATGCATGTGGATCTGTCCTTTAGAAGAAAGACCGGAAACAATTCATGATAATATACAATAATTATCCAAGTTCGAAAGGGCACAAAGCCACAAATTCTTATTTGGAAAATACAGTAAACTATGATGCACAATACTACACTGAAGGCCTTTACACGGTCTATCTAAATTTCTGTCAGATTTAGTAACCAAATAAGCACATATCTTCAGCCATCATTTCACTTCAGCTAGTGCTACAAGAATTCTTGAAAAACTGAATAAAATAATTTAAATGCTAATCCTAGAACAAAATAAGATAAAAGGAATTTTGAACAGTTTTGATGTAATGGACAATGAGGTAACGCATATATCATGAGGTATCTCCTGGTAAATGTAATCTTACTCAATGATACTTTTTTTTTTTTTGAGACTGTATAAGTAACTGGGTCAGTTGCTTAATACCAAAAATCAAGTAATAGTTGTAGACATTCTATCTACAGCCTAGAGTGTTAAACTTTCAATTTACCACTAGCTAACTTATCCACTCATCTCAAAGCACAGATACATCTAAGTGTGATGCATTTTATTTTTGCCATCTTCCAATCGTCTATCATATTACATGGATGCTTAGAACAAGCAAATCAAATGAGTCATGGCCTTCTTGGCAGATAAACTTAGGTAAAGTAATCAGCCAAAAATGTTGTTTCAGCATCCAGAAACAAAAGTAACTACCAAGGCCATAAAAGGCTTGCTGGCCTGTGCAAAATCAACAATTTCATCAAGGATAACTTAATGACTAATCCTGTAAGCCCTAACAAAATGTCACCCAGGCATGAACTGGAGAAGGAACTATATATTGACATTACAGAATGGACTTGAGCAATGCAGATGTCAGCTACTTTTGCTAAAGGTCAGTATAAGCACTAGTACATGTAAATTACATTGGCTATCATTTCAAGTTAGATGTCAATGGAAGTAATTTTGATAAAGTATAGAAGTGACTAAAGGGACCCTACCTGATAATCTACACCTGTTGTAGAAATGAGTCGTCCAAATCCTAGCAATATTAGTGGGCTTGTAGACTTGAGTGTTGCCATCCAATTCCTATGGAGAGAATATTGAACAATAGGATAGGATTTTCAAAAATAATTGTAAGGTAAACCATAAATGCCTATGCCATCTCAAGAAATTATTTTCAGTATATATGTGGTCAAATTTATTAGACCATGAACACCTTTAATTTACTGAACCAGTTTTATTTTTAAAAATAACTAAATAAACTTTTAATTTTCTTTGGTTGCATCATTCAGACTACAACTTCGAGACACAGAAAAACAGGTCCTTCTTCAAAGACAGGGTTTCTTCATTAGGTAACCATGTTAATTGAGAAGATTAACTTTGTTGTAATTGTATAACTACACTATTGTTATATATGCAGTATTAAACAAGGAAACTGTAAATTGACATTTCCATCAAAGATTCCTTCTTTATTGCCATTTGTCCCAGCCTTATTCTAAGCTGATTCCTTTTAGTATAAGAAAACAGTAAAATTGTATCTGTAAATAGATTTGCAAACTATAATTAACATAAAGACCTTAATAAGTTTTCCTAAAAATCCATTATATTACTGAAGAAATAAAGAGTTACTTACACTGAGATAGAATTCCGTGCTTTTCTTGAAACTAATGCATTAACCATGACAAATGATCCAACTCCCAGATCCATCTATTGAAAATCAAAAGCAGTCATAATTAGTAGGGGTTAACAACATCAACAATTTTGCACCAGAAAAGGAAATGCAATTGCTATATATACTGACCCAATACAAAATAAAAAAACAAACGTTTTCAAATTAGAACATATCGTTTAATGAGATTATATAAAATTATGAATGGAGTCTAACTTCTATCATTCACTACCCTAATTGTTTACCAGGGTTAAAAATGGAAATCTCAACGTAGAAACCACCAGAACAACCCTAAGAATAAACAAACATTCACAAAACTTAATATGAAAAAAAAAACATTTTCTTATGCAGAAAACAATTTTATCTTTATTAGGCACGAGCATAGCTTTCTCAAGTTTCTTGAAAAGCATTACAATTCATAACCATTTAACCAGACTTATAATTAATGAATCACATGCTGAGCTTACCATACTAGTACCATATGTTTCAGTCTTTGCATAGCGCCGGGGGAAGATTTTAAAGTCCACAGCTAATATACTCAAGCATGTCATGATGACCTATGTAGAAAAGAACAATTCAGATTGTTGATCCACAGAGAAATGAGTTAAATTAACTAAATTATAGTGATCACTATACCACCAATACTCGATATGATGTAATAGTTGCCCGCAAAGAAGATAATTGTCCTCCTCCTCCTTTAAGATGAATATATGAAGAACTGACACCATAGCACATTTGGTCAATAATCATTGGTAAGGTCATGTAACAAAAGGAATGAATACAATATCACTATATTAAATAATCAAAGTTATGGAAGGAATAGAGAATTGTAACATTTTGAATGAGTTACCCTTTAGCTGATATGCAGAGAAGTAGGACACCTATTAGCAGCAATGTGAACATATGAACCCATTCAGCAAGAATCTGGAATGAATAGGTCAAATGCATAGTTAATTTTATTGTCTGATTGGGACAAAGCACAACAAACTATAGGTAAAACTAAGGGGCACACAAGAACACAATTACAGATCATATGGACCAGATTCCAATGATATCTACTATTCTTAGAGTGACAACGGACCGTTAGAATCAGAAGAACGGGAAGAACAATGCACAAGTAATCAACACTGAGTGAAACTGCATAGCTTCTAAAATCACTATGGCGAGGAGCTACACCACCATCCTTCTTTGACGTGGCAGACTCAACATTGATCTTCACTGACAAGACATTGTTAACATCGTTAAAGCGTTGAATCTGTCATTTGATAAACAACAAAAGAAAGGAGAACCACAGATCGTTTTAGAGCCAAAGAATGGATTTTGTCTAAAGAAATTTAGAAAACATTCACCATTAACTCGGGCAAAGCTGCTCCATTGGCGAAGGACTACCAAACCCTTAAAACAAGTAAACATTTAAAGGTCAAACAAAACATGGTCCACCGTGCCTAAGCTTTGAGAGCTACAGAAAGAGGAAGTCCATTACAGGAATTATCGTGGAGAGAGCGACGACCTCCAGCATAGAAGATCCCGTAAGATTGCTCACGAACCTGTCGAGAACGCCAACCCGGTAAGAATACATTCAGATCAAAAGGGAACGGCGTGAAGAAAGAAACTCTTACTCTTCTTTGAGCAGCTTGTTGGGGTTGAGACTCTGTCGGAGAGATTCCATGGCCGGAGGTTGATCCGCAGAAGATATCGCCGCCGTGGGCGGAGGAGCACGGGATCTCGGAGGAGGAAGCGAACGTTTCCCGAATGTGACCCAAATGGCTGTAAACCGAACCAGGCAGACCGGACCGACTCGGTTTATTGGCTCGGAAACTAATTTAAATCTATTGAATCGAATTGAAATAAGGATGTTATAAAAAATTCTTAATTTGGAATTCTTAAAATTATATATATTAAATAAATATATTTTAAAAATATTAATTTAAAAATTTATAAATCCGAATAACTTGATCAATTCTAATAAAATAATTAAATAAAAATTGAAAATATATAATAATAATAATAATATTTTAATTTAAATATATAATAATAAATCTCATCTAAATTATATGATAATTATTGCTATTTTAAAAATTTAAATATTAAAATTTAAGAATTAAAAATTAATTTAAAAAATTTAATTGTCAATTTAATAAAATAATTAAATAAAAATTGAAAATATATAATAATAATAATAATAAATTAAACTCTAAAATCTTCTAATTTGAGTAAAATTGTCTAAAATACTCTAAAACTCTTATTTGAATCCATTCGAAAAAAAAATCTGAATCAATTTCAATCTCATTCTGATTTGATTCAAATCCTAAAACCCTTAATCATAATTTAATTTTTCAGATCAGATTCATTTTTGACATTAGATTATATATAAATTTATATTAATATGACATCTGAAAGAAAAATCAAATCACATTGGATCTTAACGCCTTAATTATATCTTTACGATTCAACTTTCATATATAAAAAATAATAATATAAACTAAAATAAAAAATATTTAAAATTAAAAAAAAATAATCTATTTAAATTATTTTTTTATTAAAAAAAGTTTGGCAAATTTTTCCACTAAAATTCTTCAAATTTTCTCACATTTTTCTACGAGAATCTTTAGGGGCTGAAAATGCTTGTCCCTTTCCCTGCTTTAACCACAAAATTCTTTCTTTGGAATGAAAATTGAGAAAACGAACAAACTTGATGGAACTTTGTTGAATTCATAGGAAAAGAAACTACGTGGCCATCATAATTTTGAGCTAAAAACACACATTTTTCATGACTCATTGAAAAGAAAAGTGAATTATATTTATTCATTGGATAAATTAGTAAATACAATAATAACATGTAAATTATATTAAAGTAAATTAATTTAATATTTGATTTTCAGTTTAATTTGGAACAGTTGTATCCTAATTAATAATTTTAACTAAATTAATAAAATATATTTTGATAGGATAGCGTTCATCATATATAACAATTTTAACTAAGTCTATAATATCAATATAATAAAAGTATTTTCGAAATGAAACATATATTAAAATACTTTTTAATTGTATCTTTTTTTTTTTAATGTTTGATTCTAAACGGATTAAATCTGAGATGATTGATCTGGTACATAAAATTTTTCATCAGACATCAAAGTAATTGAGAAGTGCATGATTGTTATCTTACCAAGAATGTCCTCAACATCCTAGATTTGACATCAAGGTAATCAAGAAGTGCATGATTGTTATCTTATCAAGACCAGCCTCAACATTCTAGATTTGTCATCCCACTAGAGGATCGTCCATAGTTGAGAATCGAACCATAGATTCTTGAATGGGCGTAAGAACGTCTGACTGCTAGATCAAAGTCTCAGGGCCAAATTTATTTTATTTTATTGTGTACATTAGGAGGGTTAACGACGTGGGGATCATGCGATATTTTGGAATTATTTTGATTATAAATTTTGAAAGGTCATAATTTTTAATTCGAATTCAATCACGAGATTTATAATATATCAAATCGAAGCTCATTTAGAGATCTATGTTTATTAAGAATAGTCTCCGAGGCATGGTACCACGATAGGACATCCAGATTATATTGTTACCCAAGCACCCACGGTTCGATCCTTAACTACGATGTATTTGTAAGAATTTTCTCTAAATAGGGAGTGCAATCAAAAGATGCTGGACATCTGGACTAGTCACTGCGTGCACTTACCGATTTACCCTGGTAGCTGGTGGGAAACTTCCATGGGCCGGACCAATCACCCTCAGGAATAGTCAATGAGACTAATTGAGATTTATCACTTTTTAATATTTATTACGAATATAACCATAACAACTCAATTTTAAACTAAAAAAATATAGTTTAAAGCTTTGCAAAAACTTTAAAGAATTTTAATCTTTTTATTAAAATTATTTTCATATTTTACACCGTTATAATTTTCAAACTATTTAAATATTTTATTTAATTGATGTTAGAATATTCTCTTTATTTTGAATTAATATTATCCAATTAAATAAAAAAACATTTTTTATAAATTTTGATAGATTATAACTTTCAATTTTGACAAATTATAACTTTAGAGTTCTTGAGATATTTTTGGGACTATTAAATTTTAAGACATCATAACTTCTAATTCAAATTGAATCATAAAATATAAAATATAATATATCAAATTAAAGATCTTACAGATATATACAACATGTAACAGCCCAATTTGAAACCAAAGAAATTATTTAAAACTTTTTCATACACTTTAAAGAATTATTATTATTAAGTTATTTTCATTTTTTACATCATTATGATTTTTAAATTATTTAAACATTTATTTATTTAGTTAACGTTAAAAATATTATCTTTATTTTAGTTTGAACTAATATTATCAAAAAAAATTATTAAAACTACCTTACCTTATAGAATTATTATTATTCTGGTCGACGATTAGTCAATAAGATGCACCTATGAAAACTTTAGGGGACAAAGTTGTTGACTAAATTAATGAATACAAACTAAAATAATAAAAATAAAAAATAAAAAATAAAAAACAATAACTCATGAGAACGTGGACGTGAAGGCAGCCTCAGTCGCCTTCAACGAAGCTTCTGCTTCTCCCCACAAACTCACGATCCAACCAACTACCAAAGTCTTACCTCTAATGGCGACTCTTCCAACTCCTCTCCAATTCACACCATCAACGAACCTTCCTCTTCGCCGTCTCCTCCGCACCTTCCTCCATCCCCCAACTCCCCCTACAAATGCCTTCCCCTTTCTCCTCCTCTTCTCTCGCCAAACCATCATCATCATCGTCGCATCATCATCAATGGAGATGCTCTACTATTTGCTAGAATCCCTCACCAACAACCTCTCCTTCTCCTCTTCATCGCAGAAGAGGCCTTCGAGCGCTTCTCCGACAGCAGCGAAGCGCGGCGGCGACCTAGATCGAATAGGGCGGGAAGAGATGGCGATCGTCATGGCGGCTATCGGATTGCAGGAACGAGGTCGGGGAGGTCCGAGCGCGATGGAGTGCAGCGCCGACCAACTCTGCGGGTTGTTCGAGGAGAAGGAGCCGAGCTTGGAGGAGGTGAAGCAGGCCTTCCTGGTGTTCGATGAGAACGGCGACGGGTTCATCGACGCGGCGGAGCTGCAGAGCGTGCTCAGGAGGCTAGGGTTTGCGGAAGGGGCGGAGTTGGAGGCGTGCAGAGAGATGATCCGAGTCTACGATGAGAACGAGGATGGGAAGATCGGGTTTTCGGAGTTTGTTAAGTTTATGGAGCGAGGTTTTTGCTGAGCGGTTCGGTTTTTTTTTTTTTTTTTTTTTTTCCTTTTTCTCTTGTTTCTCGTTCGGTTCGAGGATCTAAAAGTGTAAAAAGATAGGTAAAGAAAAAGGAAATTTACTAAAAATTTCTCGATTCAATTGAAATAATAAGGATGATAGAACTGAACTGATTCGAAATTTTAATTTCGAGTTTGAATTTTGAAAATTAATTAAATTGATTTTTAAATTAAATATTATATTATTTGTGGTGCTCCTACTGTATCATCATGTTTTTTTTTCATAATACTATTTTACTTCATTTATTTGAATTATAGAGAAATTCAAATTAAGTATTCATTTAAAATTAGAGTCGTTTGTGTCTCATCATCAAAAATCCATCAAATGATTGGACGGGACAAGCTCACCAATTAACTTGACAAGTTAAAAAATCTCCAATTCAATCTAAGACGGATTGCGGATTAGGCATGTCAATCCGTGTGCCTCTCAAAAAATATAAAAAATATTAAAATTTTTAAATTTAATATATTTTGGAAGGGTCAAATTATAATTTTTAAGTTTGGATTGCAATTTAGAAGGATCAATGCTATTAATCTATTGAATTTTCTATTTTAATTTTAAATTTTAAAGAAAAAAATAAATTTTCTTAATCCACAATGGAGGTCAATCCATATGGGTCAATCCATATGGGCCATGGACCTAAACGGATCGATCCTATCTTAACTTCATTTTAAAATGAATTAATAAAATTTTAATTCAATCTACCTAAATTGTATGATAGAGCGGATGAATCCAACATATTCAATTTAAATTGACGGTTCTATTTAAAACTGAATTGCTCATTTTTACCCCTGCTCTTGGTTGGTTTTTTGCTTCTGCTTCTCGTTCGAACCGAGTATACAAAAGTCTAAACGATAGGAAAGAAAAAGAAAATATAATTCACTCAAAACTTCGATTCAACTAAAATAATAAGGATGATAGAACTGAACTAATTCAAAATTTTAATTTCGATTTTGAATTTTGAAAATTAATTAAGTTGATTTTTTTAAAATTAAATAATAAAAATATTATTTTTATTTTTATTAAATCGGTTAAGTTTTTTTATTAAAAAATTTAATATATATTTAATATTAATTAATTGGATTTATTTTATATTGGTTCAATTTATTTGATTTTGAAATTTAATTAGTTAATGTTGCTTTCGAATTCTGCACAATGTGTTCAATGTGCTGGAGTTTTCAGATTGTGAAAGCTGAGTTTTATTGAAAAATTCAAAAAAAGTGTCTTTGTGAAGAATACAGGTCTAAGTTTATTTTCCATTTGAAAATATAGAATTATTAGTTGGTTACAAAACTTTACCTATACAAGTTCTTATGCTTGCCTTTACGCTTTGTTTGGGAGGAGGTAAGGTGAGGAAAGGAAAAGGAAGCGTAAAAGGATGCTTGCCTTTATGCTTTGTTTGGGAAGAGATCAAGTGAGGAAAGGAAAAGGAAGAGTAAAAGGAGTAAGGATAGAGGAGGGAAGGATAAGTTTTAACTTTTCTAAAAATTTTCTTACACTTTAATTTGGGATGTGAAAAAGGAAAGATAATTCTAAATATTATTTATTCCAATTTTATCTCTATTTTAAAATATTAATTTTTAAATAATTTATTTAATTTAAAATTTTTAAATTTCTTTCGTTGAGCATTATCTTTTCGTTTTTTTTCTTCTTCATCAAAATCTTTGCTCGTTGTTAGGTAACTATAATTTTTTTTTATTTAGTAAATCCGTAATTAATCATTCTCCACTTGCGAATATATCTGTCGCTTCAAATCACTATCACAATAACATTTGTGATGTTTCATAAAAAACTTATAAAATAAAATAAATCAGTAGAGTAATACATTCTCAAAGCAATGTGTTGAAGCTCACACACTAAACATAGTTCACTTAAAATATATAAATTAAATTTATGAATATAATCTATTAGTTCATTTAATAGAATAACGAATAATACGATGAACTCTTCTATAAAAGAATCAATTTTTTATTTAAAAAATAATTAATTTATATTTATAAAATAAATATTAATATTATAAAAATATAAATCATTATCTAATTTAAAAAATAAAATATTTTTTTAATTTTATATATTTAACTTTCATTCTCATTCTATATATGTTACGTTAATAAACCTTTTCCTTTCTTCCAAAATGGAAGAACATACAATACTTTACATCCCCTTCCTTATTTTCTCTTCTCCTTCCATTAATGAATATTATCCTCATCCTATCCAAACAGAGCATTACGATACATTTATGAGTCAATTTATAACTACGATACACTACAAATTAATTTCTTCCGGTGGAAAGATAATTTTAAAATGCTAACTGCGGAGTAATACATTGTTCGTGTTGCACCTAAAGTTTTCCAAATATTTAAAGCATACATCCTACTTTTTTTAATTAACAAATTACATGTTAATTATTCAAAAATTTCAATTTTTACTATCCAATTGACTAATGATTAATTCGGTCTCATGAAAATTTTTTACTGATCATTAAAGTAAACGTAGCCAACGTCCTAGATCAGTGCATCATAATTAAGATTCAAACTATAAATACTTGAGTAAACAATTGAAGTCCCGGAGCATAGTTGAGTTGGTTGCGATGGAGTAGACTTGTTAAAGTAGACAAGGATTGAATTTCGATGAAGTCGAGATAATGACTTTGTAATTAACTTCTCATCTATTTTTATCTTCAAGACTGTAATATAATAGAAATAAAATATTTTCATTGAAATGAGAGTTTGTATTTATTATTATAATATATATTTTTAAACACACGTGTTAAAATAAAGTTAATTTTTGCGTTATTTTTCTTTATATTTCATGTTTTATCATATGAACATTTTAAAGTAAATTGTCCTATTGACCTTTTTCACCTTATATTTATTTTATTTACTGATTAAATAAGGTAATTACGTTAATGGTCGGGATAAAGTTGTAATAATGAAGAAATTAGGGGACCATCTTGAATTTTCGCCTTGTGGTTAAATCAAACCTGCAGATCTTCGCGAAGGATCATGGAAGATGCGAGGAAAGCCCTCGCGATCTCTCTTCCGCCGTTTACTCGAACAATCGTCTCTTCTGCCTCTTCCTCGATCTCCCGCGGTCTTCCATTCCCATGATCGTCTCGGATGTCATGGTTGTCGCCCACTGAGGAAGCGTCACCAGGTTTGGCTCTCCTACCCCTTCTCAACTTGTTATGATTCAAAGCCTAGACCGATTCCATCGCCAAATGCGGCGAACAGTGTCAGGAGCGGCAGTGGTGAGGTTGAATTGGGACCGATATCGCATATCGGTATCGGGAAATCGGTTCTCTCTAGGTGTTCTTTCCTGTGGGCGAAAAAAGCTGACGCCTTTGTGGAGGAATCGTCTTTGCAAGACATCCTCAAGGTATATGGAGATCTGGCCCCTGAGAGCACCCGCCGTTTCTGGAGAGCTTCGGAACTGAGACCTGCAGATTTCCTTGAAATTCTTCTGGGTTTTGGAGACGGTGATTTGAGTTTGAGAAAGGTTGATTTTTTGTCGAACTTGTTCAGATGGGCTGAGAGACAGACTCCAGATTTTAATCACCTTCCAAGGTCTTATGAAGCCATGGTTTATGTTCTTACGGGAGCTCACAAATATGAAGATGCAGAATCCTTACTTCTGGAAGCTGAATCTAACGGGATTTGGTTTAATTCTGCCCCACTGTTTAGTAGCATAATTCAAGGCTATGCTGAACATGGAAAATCAGAGAAGTCATTGGCTCTGTTCGATAAAGCCAGAGAAAGGGGTATAATACCATCGCCATCCACTTATCAAGCTCTTTTAAGCCTTTTTACAAAACATAAGAAAATTGAGTTGGCTACAAAAGTGTATTGGGATATGGTTGAGGTTGGTTTAGCATCATATTCTGAAGACTGCATCCTGAATATCATTGTTGATGGACTGATAAATAGCAACAAAATTCTTGAGGCCATAACCTTGCTCAGGAAGCTGAGGAGTTTGGGTATCACAATGAGCAATTTCGCTCTTTCATCAGTTGCTTTAGGACTCTGCAAAAAGAAGGATTTTGAAGATATGATAACCTTTCTAGATGAGTGGAGGCATGTTCCTGAAATTTGTGTTTGCAACAAAATAATTTCTTCATTGTGCTTAGGTCTGGGAGCACAACAATCATGGTCCTTCATGCAACGAATGGAACACTTTGGCTTCAAGCCAGATTCCACTACCTTTAGTATCCTTGCTTATCATAGTTGTAGGAACGGAAAGCTGAAGGATGGATTTGTTTATCTCTCAGAATGCTTGTCCAGAGGTTTAGCACCAAATACCTACATTTATAATGCCCTTATTAGTGGGATCTTTAAGAAGGGATTGCATAGACATGCTAAAGATATCTTTGAGGACATGCTAGAAAGAGGTATAATGCCAAATCATATGACATTCAGATATTTGTTGGCTGGCTATTGTAAATTTAGAAAATTTGACAAAGTTAAAGAGGTCCTATCCGATATGAAGAATCGCTGCTTGATTTCGTTGGATCCCCTAGATGATACACTCTCTAAGGCCTTAATGTTTCTAGGACTTGATCACTTGAATGTCAAAGTAAAGCGAGATAATAATGTTGGAATTTCTCGATCTGAATTCTTTGACTGTCTTGGCAATGGATTATATTTAGATACTGATATAGAGGATTATGAAACTTCCTTGGAAAGGATCCTTGATGACTCTGTAATTTCAGATTTTGATTATTGTTTAATGAGGAAAAATGACAATGTTGATTTACAGATTGCACTAAGAGTAAAAGATGAATTAATCCAATGGGGACAGAACCTTTCATATTCTACCTATGCCAATTTATTAAGATGTCTTGCTGCTAACCAAGACCAACTAAAACAAGCTGTTGGTCTGCTTCATGATATGCCAGACTTATTTGAACAGCTTGATGGTGAAACTCTTAATTTGCTCCTGCAAATGCTCAGCAAAAATGGAATGGTAGACACTGCAATGTTTATTTTAAGGAGGATGTATAACATAGATGTGATGGTGGAGAGTCAATCATTTATGATGCTCATTGTTGGATTATGCAAAGACAGGGACATTGGTGGACTCAAAGAGTGCTGCAACCTTATTCAAAAATGCTTGTGGTCACCAGAATCAATGAGCATTGAGCCTCTTTTCAACTCTTTGTGCAAATGGGGATTGATTGAAGAAGTTCTACAGCTTTTTGATAGGGTAATTGAGAACCATCCTGAAATGGTTTCATTTTTATCTATCAGGCTTCTGAAGGAATTATGCATGACAGGCTATACGAGTGTTGGTTGTATGTTGATGGAAGAACTTTTTCAGAGAAATACACTCATGGATGCCACAGCCTATCAATATCTAGGTATGGGCTTCTTGAAGGAGAAGCATCTTTCTGAGTCAATAGGAATGTTGGACATATTACATAGCAAGAACATGGCCTTATCTATAAATGTTTACCAGAACTTTGTACAAGTATTACTTAAGTTTGACAGAATTGAGGAAGCGTTTGCTCTTAAGCAATCTTTGCTGACCAAGAAGCCTGACAGTGCTATTATTACTTATAGCATTCTTCTGAGTGAGTTATGCAGAACAAAAAAACTGAATGTTGCTTCATCTCAATTGCAAGAGATGCTTCTGGGTGGAATATTTCCATATGATACTGCTTTCAATGCACTTTTGCGAATGTATTGCTTGGCAAATAATTTACGGGAAGCACGTGGTATACTTGGTATCATGGTAAGAGTACATGGTAACCTATCTATTTTAGGATACCGGAGTCTCGTAAAGCAGATGCTCTTGAATGGACTGGTGTATTGTGCTATGCGACTCAAGGATCTGATCCTGCATAAAGACACATCTCTACAACTGTGCTTGTATAACATTTTGATATTTTATCTCTTTCAAACGGGTAAGAGTTCTTTTGTTGAAACAGCTATTAAGCGAGATGGATGACAAAGACATTTGTCCTGATAAAAACACTTATGATTTTCTTGTGCATGGTTTTCATAAATGTGGAGAAGGTCAGTTATCAGTTGAAGCACTTAATACAATGATTTCCAAAGGCTGGAGACCCAGCAATCGGAGCATGAGAATAGTCGTGTGTTATTTATGCAAGGATGGCAAACTTGGAAAAGCATTAGAATTGAGCAAAGTGATGGAACATAATAAATGGAAGCATGGTTCAGTAGTCCAGAATGCACTTGCTGGGTCCCTTCTTAGATGTGGTAGTCTTTCTGAAGCTGAACTTATCTTGGACAGATTAGATAAAAAGGGTCTGATTCCCATGAAAATTGATTACAATTCTTTGGTTCGGCATTTTTGTCTGCACGGTAGAATAAAGAAAGCAGTTGAACTGCTGAATCTGATGCTTAAAAAGGGCAACATTCCGAGTGACACAAGTTATAACTCAATAATTCTCAGATTTTGCCATTGTAAAACTTTTGACCAAGCACTTGATTTCTTTGTTGAAATGCTGCATAAGAACATTCTGCCAAGTGAAGAATCTCGTTATGCTCTAGTGAATGGTCTTTGTGAGAATGGGAGGACTGATGATGCACGGAATATATTAAGAAGTATGCTTCAATTCAGTCTTCCTCCAACTTTCAACATGTATAACTGTGTTCTTAATAGTTTCCGTCTCAGTGATAACCTAGACAAAGCATCAGAGCTTCTGAATGAAATGCAATTGGCTGGACACTCTCCTAATTTTGAGACTCATTGGTCCATTATAAGAAATTTGGATATAGAAAGTGACGATGATAATGCTAAGAATATTTTAGCTGGTATACTTTCTGGGAATCGACTTCCTGTAAAGAATTCCAAGAGAAAAGGTGCTTGATATTCTAGACTCTTTCATTCAATTCTAGAATATTGGTGCATCTAAGGTGCAAGGTTTCTGGACTTCCTGTCTTTGAAACATGATACATAGTTGGTGTTGCTGTACAAGAAAGTGTAGGAATCTTCTTCCATAAAATCCACTCCATTCATGTGTGGATGTCTGGTGGTTCTAGTTATCGGCACAGAACGTATAATCTTCCTTAGGTATTGATTTTTATTTTTTTAGTATACGATGCAAGCAACTATCCTTTTCATTCACCATTGATATTCCTGTTGGTAACATAAAAAGACTTCTCATGGAATTATGCACATATCACTTCTGTTTGTTCCCTCATGCTGGCACACACAAACTATTTGTTTCTGCTTGTCCTTCAGTTATCGCTACTTGGCTGGAAATCTGAATTACTTCTGTTTTTTTTTTTCCTAGTGAATTAGGTTGGGTTGAAGAGATGAAACTGGACTCGCCTTTCGCTCCACCCGAAGAACCAAAAGTGCAAACTCTATTTTGGAATTCACAACCATTGTCATCTGTAGGTTAAAAGAAGACAACCAGAAGTGAGTTTGCCTTCTTTCTACACTGCTCACCATCTATATCCAAGGAACTGAAGAATCTGGAATGTCTCATTTCATTTGTGACCTTTCTCCAGGGCGAAAAAATATCAGATTTTGTGAATGATTGATGCCGGTTCCGACAGAGAGCATCCATGGAGTGCATTGTCTGTGGTAGAATCAGAAAAGGTGATCTCCTACACCTCTACTTATTTCACACACCATCTAATTTCTCCTTTGATTTGGTAGTGTAAAATTACATGTTAGAGAATTGTCTTATTTCATATTTGATATTGTTACATTCCTACACATTCAAATGAGATTCTGTCAAAGAACTTCGCCATATGATATCAAACTTCTGTGCTTGATGAACACATGTAGGAGGGCATCCATGTCTGTTGAGGCGGAGGCATTGGCAGGGGGAAGGACTAGTGAAGATGAGGGCGAAGACACGATGCCATGAAGGTGACAAAGACAAGTAAGTTAGCAATGGAAGTGGGAGGTTTGCGCGGGAGTAGAACCGATGGTATAGAAACAACTTTCACCTCGTACAGCTTTCATTTGTCATTCACTATTATTTTTCATTAAGCGAAAAGATTTTTTAATGTTATTGCTAAAGAATGAATTTCTACCATTAGGGGTGAGTAAAAATTTGATTAAATTGAACAAATCAATCGAATCGATTGAATTTAAAAATTTGATTTGATTATTTTAGAATTTTAATTTTTTTTTAAAAAATCAGTTATATTGATTAATTTGATTTCTGATTTTAAAATTTCTTATTTAATTTAATTAAATTAATTAAAATAAAAAATTAATTGATAAATTTTTAAGTAAGTAATATATAAATTTTTAATTAATCAATAAATTTTTTATAATATTTGAAAATTTTAATTATTTTGATTAATTTGATTTTCAATAGAATCAATTGATATTTTAACGGTTAAGTTTATTTGATTTTTATTTAAAAATTTGATTGATTTGATTAATTAAAAAAAAATCAATTCGAATACTCAATCCTACCCACAACTTCAATGTTTCTCAGGCCTTGAGTTATGGTTGTCTAGAAAGACAAATCTAAAAAGATTGAAAAATATAAAATTGTCATAAACAATATAAAAGTTCTTTCTAACTACCATCAAAATGCAATAGCAGAGTTGGATATTGAATACAAACTAAAAAGAATTTGCAAGATTAATTCATAAATGTTCTTTTGTAATGATTAGAGGATAAACAGATGGTCCAATAAAAACTCTAATGATTTTTTTGATAAATTTAAATCATTATCAAATATATTTTATTAAAAAAGTAGGTTGTCTCATTTGTGTTTTTATATTTTTAAAAACATTAAAAATTAAATATTTATCATAACATTCACCTCTAAAATAAATTTTGTTAAAAAAATTACAATACACACATATATAAATACATGTTAATGTGAAACAATAAAAAACCAAAGCTGTGAAAACAGTGTGCAGAAAACAATAAAGCCAACAGATTCAACATACCCACAGACATCAGAAAGCAGGGCCACATCTCAAAATTTTCCATTTTAATCTTCATTCTCATCATCTAAGGCTACAAAAGGGATCAAAACCTGTAATTTCAGCCTGCTGTAGAGTTCAATAGATCTTTGCTCCAGAAATTTTCTGTGTTTCTTTCTTCGGTAATGATCATCACAATGTCTAAATGCCAAAGGCAGAGGCTGCCTTGTTTCTCACTGGTGCCCAAAGATCTGTTGGATTTGGAGAAACATTTTGCATTCTATGAAGCATTCCACAGCAACCCAGCAAATGTGGTAATCCACAGCCTCTTCGCTTGGCCGATCTTCTACACCTCTCTTATCCTCTTCCATTTCACCACTCCAATCTTCTTCCTCGACCTTGGGTTTGTCTTTGTGGTGATGATTGGACTTTTCTATGTGTCGATGGACCGGAAAGCTGGATCCCTTGCTGCTCTTCTTTGCGTCCTCTGCTGGATCGGTAGCGGCTGCCTCGCGAGCCAGCTTGGCTTTTCTCTTGCCTGGAAGGTAGTCAATGTATGATTTCTTCAAATATTACTTCTCAATATCTTTGGCATTGTTTCTAGGAAGTTGCCATATTCATATGCTGGCATGGTATTTATAAGTTACTCACAACAGCAACAGCTGATTATCAAAACAATAGCAATCTGTCAGATTCGAGAACCAACTCGATATGAAATACCAAAAAACCATAAGGTCAAAGAAAACAAGATCCAAAATGCCAATACCGTTATGCTTTCACTCGTATAATCTGCATCATCAAGGTGCTGTGCCATAGAACTTTTACAAGATCTATGAAAGGTAACATCAATTCTAATGAAAGGTAAGTAACTAGATTGTTTTGACTAGAGTATTCAAGAGCTTTTGTTTCTGCAAAATGATTTGAAACTCATTGTTTAGCGAACTAACTTGCACAGCAAATTTTAAGGGAACTGCACAAAACCTTCACAATTTCAGAATCATTTTTGTTTGATATACAAAACAGGTTGTTCTGGCGGCTCAACTACTTTGCTGGACGGCACTAATTTTAGGTCACCTACTCTTTGAGGTACTCCCTCATAGCTTATCTCCATCTCGAACTTCATTTTTTTGCAGCAAGACAATTGTGGATCAGAAACAGCTGACCAATATATTTTTTTGTGTCTAGCAGAAAAGAGCTCCAGCTCTCCTTGACAACCTTATGGAGACCTTACTGACAGCTCCATTCTTCGTTTTACTAGAGGTAATAACCGGAATTCTGTTCTTTTTTTGCAACTATGTTACATGGAAACAACTAACAAAGGTTCATAAATCCAGGTTCTGAAAAATATATGTGGATACGAACCGTATCCTGGTTTTCATGCTAGTGTCAAAGTAAAATTTGAGGATGTTTGAAGGGATTGGTCGATAAACAAGGGGAGAACACACTAATCCTGTCCACTTGCATAATTAGATGAATACAATGCTGATTTAGATTTGTTTTTCCTCTTCATCCTTGCAAATGTTATATTTTTGCTAGAAAAGTAAATAACAATATTGTCTACTTTGAACACTTATGAAAACAATTGAAACTTGAAACTTCTAATGCTGCAAATCTGAGAAATAAGCACAACATCTACCTGTTCTCTTTCCTATTTATTCACTTAGTTGCAAAAAATTTAAAGAAATTGAGAGCTTACCTCTTGTTTTCTTAACAATTCCATTGTGGTAGATCCCATGATCATCCATATTGCAAGTAGCAGATACATTACATGTTCCCATAAGTTGTTTATGCTCCCGGTACACCAGACAACATCCAGTCTATTTGCCAATTCAGAAAACTTCAACAACAGATTTTTAATCCATATCTGAGACTAAGAGAACCAGTATTCTGAAACATATCAGTCTGATAGTATAGATCATCCATGCACTACTTGAGCATTCTTTTCAAAGTGAATATCGACTAAGTAGCCACATTGATCCTTAAACCAGGCTTCCTCTCCGGCATGAAATTAACAATCTCTTTGCCATCAGTATCTAACAGAGTAGAACCAATCTCCTTGATAACACCTCTATCATCCATTAACTTTCTCACCTGCTCTGCTCGACGCCACTCTCCTCTCGAAGCATAAACATTAGATAGCAACACATAGTCACCACTAGCATGATTCCTCATCTTCAGCAATTCTTCATTAGCTTTCTCAGCCAACCTGACATTGCCATGAATCCTGCAAGATCCAAGCAGTGCCCTCCATATTATTCGGTTTGGCTCAATTTTCATATGATCTATAAATTCAAATGCTTCTTCCAGTAACCCCGCGCGCCCAAGTAGGTCTACCATGCAACCGTAATGCTTAATATTTGGCTCGATCCCATACTTATTCTGCATAAGATAGAAGTATCTTTTTCCCTCTTCAACCATCCCACCATGACTACAAGCAACCAAGACACCCACAAAAGTGATCTCATCTGGTCTCAATTTCATTCCAATCATGTTCTCGAATAGATTGATTGAATCTCGAAAATGTCCATGCACGGCTAGCCCTCCGATGATCGAGTTCCAAGTCGACAGATCCTTTTCCCTCATGCCGGCGAATATCTCTATGGCTCTTTCAATGCTCCCACACTTTGCATACATGTCTATCAGAGCATTGCTGAGGCGTATCGAAAACCCGCCTCTGGAACACATTTCCATTAGGGAACCATGTATCCTCCTACAGACATCCATAACACCAGCATCAGCACAGGCAGACAGCAAGCTCAGCATGGTAACCTCATCAGGCTGCTCTCCAGCAAGGTGCATTTGTTCAAACACCTCCAGTGCTCGCCTGTGCTCACTGCAGTGCACATAGCCGGCAATCATCGCATTCCACGACACAACATCCTTCACAGGAACTTGATCGAACAACTGCCGGGCCATAGCCATCTCCCCCTGTTTAGCATACGCAGTGATCATGATATTGCAGGAGATCAAATCCTTGGACGGCGTCTGCTCAAACAACTGCCTTGCGATGCTCAGCTCACCTCTTCTCGCGTGTCCTGCGATCATCGCGGACCATGCGACGACGTCCTGTCGCGCAGGGCCATTGAAGAGCGCAGACGCTGCCGCCAAGTCTCCGCAACTGGCGTGCATGTTGATCAGGGCGTTCCTGACGAAGGAATCAGACTCGAGACCGGATCTTGTGATCTTGGCATGAAATTGGGAGCCCAGGAGGCCCTCGGAGAGCTTGGTGCAGGCGCGGAGTAGGAAAGGGAAAGTGATCTTGTCGGGCCTCACGCCGGCCCTCTCCATCCGGGAGAAGAGGGATATGGCGGCCGACGGCGTCCAGTGGGAAGCGCCGCGTATGACGGTGTTCCACATGAAGAGGTCTGGGTGGGGGATCTGGTCGAACAACTGGAGGGCGTAGGTCACGGCGCCCGCGACGGACACAGACGACGAGAAGAGCAGCTCGCGGAGGGAGGAGGCGTCTGAGAGGAAACCTCGGACGACCATGAGGGCGTGCATTCGCTTCAGGGAGCGGAGAGTGCGGCATCGCCGCCATATCGCCGGCTGTTGCCGCTTGTCGCCGGATTTCCGTATCATGACGAGGACAACCGAGGAGACCGTAGTCCCTATTTTGTTAACCCTTCGCAAGGGTGTAATTGAATCGAACAGTAAAAAGGTTCGAGCTCGAGTTTGATTCATTTTTCTTAAACTCGGGCTTGATTCGATTCGTATTTTAATTCTTTCGAACTTGGTTTGTAATGAAATTAAATAGTTCACGAACGAATCAAGTTCAATTCAAAAATGACTCATTTATAAATTAAACGAGCTTAGGTCGACTTGGATTAAACATGATTTATTTAAAAGTTAAATGAGCATGATTCAAACTTGGCTCATTAATATATATATTTATAGTTCAAACGGTCGTACGTAGATCCTTCCTCAGTCGATCTCCGATCGTGATTTGGTCAGAATCCGACCGCGATTTGATCGGAAACGGTGCGGTCACTGTCGACGACGATCAAACCAGATTCCGACCGAATCGCGGTCAGAGATCGACCGAGGAAGGACCCGCGTCAGTAACGACGCAGCCACTGTCGACGACGATCGGGCTAGATTCCGATCGAATCGCGATGGGAGACTGGCCGAGGAAGGACCGGTCGATCCTTCCTCAGTCGGTCTCTGACCGCAATTCGGCCGGAATCCGGCCCGATCAACATCGACAGTGGCCGCGCAATGGGGGGCAGCTGTTTCCGGCTAAATTCGTCGGATTCCGACCACTATTTGGCCGGAATCCGACGCCAGTCACAGCGCCAGCGAGTGGCGCATCGATCGCGACCGAGACGGTGACTGGACGGCGCGACGATAGCGGCGGTGGATCAAGGAGTCGCGCACGGAATTGTCGAGTAGCATAGCAATCTCGTATATATATATATATATATATATATATATATATATATGAGTCATAAATTTATGAATTAAATAAAGTTAATCTTGATCTTGATTTGATAATATTTTCGAGCTTGTGAAATCGAAATCCGAATAATTCACGAACGGCTTAACTCGTTTACACCCCTAACCTTTATATCTAAAATAGTAAACACCTAAAATACAACTAAGCTATGTGTTTAATTAGATGCTATTTGATTACTTAAAATTTTTATATTTTTAAACGATTAATAATTCTATGTGATAAATTTATTTATTTTATTTAATTTAATTATTTATTAATTGATCTTTTATATGTTAAACAAATATAAATAAAATTTTATTAAGCCGAATATCAATATTTAATTCATTATAATTTTACCGACTAAAGTCATTTTAAAAATTTTGTAATTAATTTTAAATAATTTGATCAAAACTACTTCGATAATATTTAATCAATTTTAATTAAGTTAGACTAATTAAATTAGATTATTTTTAATTAAATTAAATTAATTTTAATCAATTTGAAATATTTTAACTATAATTATTTAATAATTTTAAGTATGTTAGAGTAATTATAATTTCATTTGTACTAATTCATTTTATTTAAGATTATGTATAATCATGCTTATTGGTTTAATTTATTTTCAAGTATCCAAAAAACATTAAAAAAAATTCTATTGGATGGAGTATCAAACTTTTTTTATTATTAAACAAATATAAATGACTTTTATCAAATCAAACACTAAATTTATTGATGAAAATACTTAAGGATTAGGGTTTATTAATTCTAATATCTTTTACATTAATAATTTTCTTTATTCCATCCAACTATCATCATTCAATAAACACATATTAAAATCAATATTATATCCAAAAAAATATGTATAATTTAATAAAAATATAATAATCATTTATAGACTAAAGGAGAAAAAGTTAAGAATGAGAAGATGAGATTTTTTTTGTTTTTCTTTAATTGGTCATGGAAAGAAAAAAATAGAAAAAAATATATATAATAAATATATATATATATATATAATTTAATCTGAGTATTTATATTGGATATGATAAAATTTTATTAAATCCACCTTCATATCCAAATTTAAAAATCTCCATACATAATTCCATACATGATTATCTAACTATTTAATCAGATTAAAAAGCAAAGTGAACTCAAGTAGGAGGAGAAAATTGCCTTTTTGATCATAAACATGCTTTTACAACATGTCCTAGCAAGTTTTTGGGCCTATCTACTTCAAGCCACTTCAATAAGTAAACCCTGTTCTAAATGGTTGTTGGTGATCACAACAAAGCTTTCCTAGGAGTTGCATCCTCACCTCTTTTGCTTCTTCAGAAGAGTCGATTTCGCGATATCGTTTGTCATTGATGGCTTGAACAGCTGCTGAATTTCTTCTGCACTCAAACTCGATTTCGCAGCAAGGTCAGCAAGATCAGTTGCAACAGATTTTCGCTTACCAATTCCGTTTCTCATAACTGCCTTGCTGCCAAACTCTTCTACTCTAGGCACCTCCTCTGAACTGCGCTTGCGGCTCGTTCCTTTGCCCGGGAATTCGGATACCGAGTTCGTTGTATCGTTGCCGGCATCACTGCCTACCTTCCCGTGCCTTTCGAGTTGCTGCTTCTTGGAGGATTTCGCAAATGCAGCTGCTTTGTTATTTTGCTCATCAGGCTCACTCTTGGAGCCAAATAGGGCATGGAACTCTTTGTAGGCATTTTCTTTTGATTCTTGTCTCTTCTTCCACTGCTCAGGCCTGCTAGCAAATCTGAAATGAAAGAAAGGAAATCAAGAAAAATCTACAAAAAAACATCTTCACTTCGATACGAGATAAGCCCTCAAAAGTTCATGTAGAACCGGAAAGAAAGAGAAGCAGATTGATTCATAACTTGAGATGAAAGAAGCAGATTCAATCAGAAAATATGCAAAAGAAACTCAGAAATGGAGACATTCCCTGAGGATAATAATGAGATTATGAGCACTCTGGCACTGGGTTCCGAATTGCTTGTTTAGCTTGGAATTTACAAGGAAACTCGCTACTGCCAAAACTTCGACATGAACACATTTTTCAGGAAGTAATAGATGCTAACTTTCTGATACATGATAACTTAACTGTGATAGTTTGGAAGGTAAAATTCTGATAAATGGACTTCAATAACAGCTTTCGGCTATTTAAAAGGCGGCCAAAAATATATATATATACTAACAATAAGATTGAACTTACCCATCAATATCAAGCTTCTTCAACAAATATGGGCCATGCTTTGTCTTAGAAAGTTCAGCTCGCACAGCCAGAATTTCTGCTGCAATAGTTTCTTTCAAGGTCATGTTACCAGAGCTGAAGCACTTCTCAACTGTGAATGAACCAGAAGAACTCATTGCTAGTTCCCCGTAATGATCTCGCAGTCTTCAGAAGCAGTAATAGCATGAAGGAAAAAAAAGCATCAGTACTAGACTTCTTAAGATGGCAAAAATTAGAGAGTATGCATATCTTGTTGAGCTTCAATCAGTTGCTTAATTTCAAAATGCATTTCAACATGTAGTAATGCCAGCAATCGTGTTTGATGATTAAACAAATGTTAAAGAATTTCACAGTTCGAACTGAAAAAGCATGCCCAGATAGTGATCTTCACGCAGCTCCAACTGGCCATTGGATAACTTTTGTATAATGTTCACTTATTATTTCTTACCTTTATGAATTTAATGTATAAAAAACTATGAAATGATAGAAAAAGCTATTTGCCTAATGAATCACTTTTACCACATCATTTACAAAAGATTATTCTGCGACAAAGGAAATACAAAAAATCATTTGCATATCTTCTATCTGGAGTTTTGGACGTAAAGACAAACATTGAACTCGCATGTTCGTTGGAATATACATGCAGCTCACTATAAGGTTCTTCTATGATAAATTGCCCTTTTAGTCATATCACCAAGAAGGTTTTACCTGATTAATGTTGAGATACAAAGGTTTATTGTATCAGGTAAGATCAAATAACTGCTTGCCTATCAATGTTGCAAGATTCTCAAATGGCCATCGTCAAAAGAATTAGAGGGAACAGCATGCACAAAAAGAAGATAGTTTTTTCTTCTATTTATGCTCTCTGACTTACTTGGTAACAACTTTGTGCTTCAGTTTTGGAGAAACATCTGAACAGAGAAACGCCTCAATAACACGGCCTCCTCCAGAATCTTTTGCAGTTTGAAAGATATGGATAGGCTCCATTGATGCCAGACTTGTGACATAAGGCTGGATTGGTTGCTGGCGTTGCCATATATATTGTAAAAGAAAATTACACAAAATAAGGAACTTATTCTAGAAAGATGCAGCAAATTAGATGACTTGGGCTCAGTATAAGCAAAGTGATGGATCGAATGGAAGCTTTATAGTACCTTTGGATGTCTAAAAATGATTTGTAACATTATGCAACCCAATACATGCATTTTGTTATCAGCAGGCCATTCCCAACTGGATTTATCTTTGAAATAGTTCTCAAGAAACAGCAACCGTGGAACAATGCAGCTTGGAGATTCTGAATCTAAAATTACTGCCGCACGAAGAGCTTGACAACACTGTATATAGCAATTACAAAAAACCAATAACGCTGATAAAAAAATGCTATATTGGAGATTATAAGTATGTACTCTGAAATTTAAAAATGATAAAAAGTGAGGAAAAACCTCCTGCAAATGGGTTTGAAGTCGCTCAGATGCAGCTAGCATTAAAGCAACTACTCCTGGCTTTCCAAGCTCGAGTAGTTCATTAAATTTTGAACCAAGTTCCTTCCAGATTAACTCCATCTGAAGAAATAAAATAAGGCCTAGTTCTCAGGTAACATGTCTATTACTTGATTTTATATTCCATAGAAAGTTATAGTAAAATTTTCAGACATAAGAAAGATAGTAATGATGATGGTAGATATCCAATTGATACAGGAGAGAAAACATGTATAGGTTAATGCATCTAAGTGGTTATTTGGTAGCTTGCAGATACAAACACTAATAGTGTTTGCAGCAAATAGTCTATTCATATCTGCCAGGATGGAAGATTTATCAACTAATATTAGATGTACAATTGGCATGGGAGGTACCATGAATAGGTCAATGTAACTAAGGGGTTTGTTTGGCTGTCTGCATATACCAAGATTGCAGCAAATAGCCTATTTAGACAATGGATAGGATGGAAGATTTAACAGCTAACCCTTTTGATATGTCATATCTGAGAAACTTAATAAGTAATAAATTGTTAGAAAAACAGAAAATCATCTTAGTAACTTTTAATACCTGATCCTTGGTTCTTGCCGAAGACACTAACGTTTGCACAACAAAGTTCCCATACTTATGCGATGACATGACAAATAGTGAATCCTTGAATACTTTAGTGAGAAACATATTGTACAGAGCTTCTGGTGCCACTTCAATTATGACCTGCAGATCAAGGAGCCTCATCAGCAATGTTTTCAGAAACAAAGTATCAGAAACATATCTCAGAAGAGAAATCATACACTGCATCAAGAATCAAGCAAGAATCAAACAGATGGAGGAAAGATCGAAAAAGAAGCATTGATTGGGATGATGTTCAGTCTGACTATAAATCAGACATTAGCAAAACTAATTTATTTATCTTTTCATATGATGTTAAAGTAATTGTGTAGCAAAAAACATTTAAAAGAGTTATTCTTGGAGCGATTGGGATAAGCAAACAGACTCAGATAGCTAGCCTAAATAAGATAAACTTACTTCCAACAGATGACTGGAAGCAGTATCTTCAAGCAAATCCATGATTTCTTCCTTCTGTGAATTACTTACAATCCTTCCCTCTGCAATATCTTTTATACCATAGCCAAGCACAGCTGATATCGCATGAGACAGAGCTTGATCATCCCCAACCGACAACTTCAATACAGTCTGACAAAAAATGTACAAACATATAAAAATAGAGGCCGGCAAACAGCTATGAACTCATACTAATTTAGAGTGGTGTGGCATGCCTGCAACACAAAACTGCTATACTCATTGACTCTCAGGGTCTTCATCCCATCCTTTGCATGGTTTAACATTTCACTAACAAGAAACTTGAAAATAGATGGAAATGCATATTGAGAGTTCTGGCTATTGTTTCCACCAGATTGAATGGGCCTATTATTTAACCGCTTGGCCAAACTATCTTGCAGCTTTGCAACATGAAATTCTTCCAAAGCGTTTAGCGGCACACCCTTGCAAAGACATAGAAGACTCCGAAGAACATGAGACCCATAACGACTGCACATCACACTTACAACATCAGGAATCACCACCTGCACGAAGATGGATTTAGTTAACATAAGGACACACCGTATCGTGGAATGATGCCTGAGATTTACCTGGCATAGCTTAGAGAGCATCTCGTCAGCATAAGCATATGAACCTTCTTCATCCATATGCTTCACCAGAGACCTGAGAGCTGTCTCAGCTACATGCGATCCAAATTTATCCGTCACAATTGACGCAAATCCTTTAGCACTGTTACGAAGAAATCCACATAGTCTATCCATATCACAGCCTTCAAGAAGATTTTGAATTGTGTGACTTATAGTCATGTCTGTTGCTAGCTCAACTTCTTTCCCTCTAGTTTCTTCCAGGGCATTATTGCAAATTGTAGGCAGATCCTCTAGGTCAATCTCATTACTGTGGAACAAATTTGCAACTTCTGCAAAGTACTTTGTGGTTTCTGGATCAATTGGTTTCCTGCACACCAGTTACCAAGATGGCTCCATTGTTTATAACAGATATTAGCTATCCTCAAGATTAAACAACCATGCAATGATATAAATGATTACTTTTCATAGACACAACATACATGCAGGGCTGATCCTTGTCTTAAGATGAGCATTAATAAAAGAAGAGCAAAAAAGGAGTCTCAAACCTGAGTATGGGGGTTCTCGATTTGACATTAAATGGCACTTCTTCGGTATTGCTACCTTTAGGTGCATCGTTAGAGCCTCTTCTTTGTTTTGGATCCTTGTTCTTTTTTCTGCTTCTGTGACTTGATGAGCTTTTCTTAGAATGGTCAAGGTGGCCTTTTCTATGATTTTTGTTCTTTTTTGCTTTCCTTTTCAGATGTTTGGTCAAGCTCTTCTCTTCACCCATCTCAAACAAACAACTTCCTGTATTGATGTATCAAAAGGAGAAATAAACCAAAATCAAAGAAAGCATCAAACAGAAAGCAAAGTAAAACTAAGAAACAACTGAATCCAATCTAGAAAAAGTAAGTGCATATTGTCACAAGCAATTGCAAATACGACCCAAATAGTAGCTGGATAGAATGGTTCAAATTTTCAGCATATCTATCATACTACTACATTCAATCTGCAACCATGTATAGTGCAGTTTGTCAACAACGGTTACTGTAAACTAGTGGATGCGTCCACGTTGCTCTGACAGAACAATGTTCCAGCAGAACCTTATTAAACACACACATCCAGCATTTTGGTATGCTCAATCAACATTTCAGTACATTAAAAAACGAATAGCAACCACAATTCAATTCAACAAATTTTACTGCATAGTTTCTTGCTGTCTCTACCAAAATAAGGTAGTTATGTGCATTGCCGCATGATTTAGACGAAATGTAACAAATTTTCGAAGTTAATTAATCATAAAGACGAAAACTGAAGCCGAAGGGATGTCTGAGAAGTCTTCGTACCTTGTAATATACGGAAAAAACAAATTTTCAGCAGCGAAGCACTATGGAAAATGCTTTTTAGGTCTTTTTTCACCCGTGCTCGCAAGTCGGTCTCGGCAGCTTCGAGCAGCAGAAACGTCTGCTCGCTTGAACTACGGATCCAGAGGAGGCAATGCGTCCCTGGCGCGCACAGAAAGATTTAGTACGTAGCGTGTACCGCGATTTGCTGTGAATGATTTGGCCGCCGTCACGCTCGGGCAAGCCGCCGCCGCCGTCGTCGCTCGCGATTCTGAGAGAAACCCTTCCGGAAAAGGGCAAAGCCGTAAAAACGCAATTGATTCGCCGACAGTAAATAAATTAATTCTTTTTTGGGGAAAAAAAGTTCCGAAATTTTATAGAAAAATGTTTTAAAATAAATTTTATTTTTATAATTTGAAAATTATCACATCCATGAAATAAACAAATTTAATATAAAAAATTTATATAATTTTATAAATATTTAACTTAATTAACAAATAATTACAATTATAATCCATGAACCTCCAACTCTACAATTTTATTTAACAAAAAATGATAATCATAACAATTAAACAGTGGTAAATTTGGAAAAATTCAAATTAAAACCACTTTTTAATTAAAAATTACACAAAGGCCCTAATACCTTTGAAATTTGAATAGTAGAGACACTCCATTTTTTTTTTTTTATCAAAGACTCATCCTTCTAAAATAACATAATTATCTTTTAATATTATTTTTATTATTATCTCGTCTATATCTTATATCTTGAACCAATCAAGAACCAATCAAGAATACAATTACAATAGTCATAATTTATAGTTGTAAAAGTTAAGATTTTATAAATATTATAATAATTATAATAATTACGATTTCATAACTACTACAATGATAATAATTATAGTAGTTTTGATTCGTAGATACTATAACTACAATAGTTATAGTTTATATAATAATTATGATTTTATAATTGGTCAACATGAAACTAACATTAATAAAAAGATTAAAATTATCTGAAAGAGTTTTAAAAGTTATTTTTTTAAAATATAAAATTGGATAGTCACATCCGATAATAAACATAGATGTCTGAACAAGATTTGATTATAATAAAAATTAATTAAATAATTATATATAAGGTACTCTTTTTTTAATTAATGTCTCTGTTATTTTATTACTACCATTTTATCAAATTTATATATTTTGACCACAATTTTATTTTTTATATAATTTCCTTATTCAAATTGTTTGATTAATTTACCCCTAAAAATTTATGAAATTTATTCTTTAGTTAAAATGGGCGAACGGTCAACGATACCTTAAATTACAATAGCTCCTACGAAATTCCCAAAATAGGCCTACGCCGGTGGGACTATTCTCATCAAAAGAAGGGCAATAGAGTCATTTCGTAGAGAAAACCAACGATAGTAACGTCCGTTGACCGTCTTGACCATCCATTTCCAGAGAGCTATCGATTTCTATAACAAGCAATCGCAGGAAGTCTTTTGAGGCATCGAAGAAGGCCGCGATGGTCGTCGTCCCCGATCGCAGTTTTGCCCTCAATAAGAAGAAGCTGGAAGAGATTCCGATCGAACCATCTCGAGAAGAAGGTGCTTAATCAACCATGGCGACCTACAGCAAGCAGCTGTCGGAGGGGCGGAAGAGCGACCGCATCAAGATAGTGCTGCTCGCCGCCTCGGCCTGCCTCCTGCTGCTGGTGGTGGGGGTGGTGGTCAGCGCCAGCTACGTGAAGGACGAGGACGGCCGCAACGACGGAGACCCGCAGGCGCTGCACTCGTCGGGGAAGTCCGTCACCGCGCTCTGCTCCTCGACGGACTACGTGCAGGCGTGCGAGGCGAGCCTGGCGAAGGCCGTGCCGGAGGACACGCAGGACCCGAAGGTGGTGCTGAAGGCGGTCGTCTCGGTGGCGCTCGACGAGGTCAGCAAGGGCTTCGCCCACTCGCGGCTGCTGGCCAGCAACGACAGCCGCGTGCGCGGCGCCGTGCAGGTAGGAGCGCCGATCATCTATGCCCCTGTTAAACGTGTCGCTGAAAAATGATCGCCGGAATCAGGACTGCCAGGAGATGTACGAGGACTCCAAGGGCGAGATCAACGCCACGCTGCGGAGCATCATCGACCACGACATCGAGAACCTGCCCGCCCGATCGCACGACATGCGCACCTGGCTCAGCGCCGTCGTCACCTACCAGCAGACCTGCATCGACGGCTTCCCCGACGGCGAGCTCAAGGACAGGATGAACGCCGCCATGAAGGGGGCCAAGGAGCTCACCAGCAACGCCCTCGCCATCATCAGCAAGGCCTCCAGTCTCCTCTCCCTCATCGACCTCTCCTCCCGCCGCCGCCGCCTCCTCGACGACCAGAAATTCTACCCTTTCTGGTTCACCAAAGACCACCGCCGGATGCTCAGGAACCTGAGGGGCAAGCTCACGCCCAATGTCACCGTCGCCAAGGACGGCACCGGCAACTTCACCACCATTAACGAGGCGCTCGCTGATATGCCTGAGAAATACGAAGGGAGGTAATCGAAACAGAGCAAAACAGAGCATCGTATATATCATGATGCATGCTGACACAGTAATGAACAGGTACGTGATCTACGTTAAAGAAGGAGAATACGAGGAACAAGTGAATGTTACGAAGAAGATGGTGGATGTGACAATGTACGGCGACGGAGCAAAGACGACGATCATCACCGGCAGCAAGAACTTCGTCGACGGCACGAGGACGTTCCTGACCGCCACATTCTGTAATCAATCGGTCGATCGATTGCTATAGCTTGCTTTTCGTTGGTTTGAGCGGAGGTTTTTGTCATGCAGATGCGGGGGGAAACAGGTTTATGGCGGTGGGATTGACGTTCAGGAACACGGCGGGGGCGGCGAAGCACCAGGCGGTGGCGCTGCGGGTGGTGTCGGACCAGTCGGTGTTCCTGAACTGCCGGATGGAGGGGTACCAGGACACGCTGTACGCGCACGCGCACCGGCAGTTCTACCGGGGCTGCGTCATCGCCGGCACGATCGACTTCATCTTCGGCGACGCCTCGGCGGTGTTCCAGAACTGCCTCCTGGTGGTGCGCCGGCCGCTGGCGAACCAGCAGAACATCGTGACGGCGCAGGGGCGCGCCGACCGACGCCAGGTCACCGGATTCGTCATCCAGCGCTGCCGAATCCTGGCTGACCGACGCCTGGCGGACGCGTCGCAGCCGGCGATCCGCAGCTACCTCGGCCGCCCGTGGAAGGAATTCTCGAAGACGATCATCATGGAATCGCAGATCGACGGGTTCATCCACAAGGAGGGGTACCTGCCCTGGAACGGCAGCTTCGCGCTAAGCACGCTCTACTACGCGGAGTTCCGCAACACCGGGCCGGGGGCCGACGTCGCCGGCCGGGTGAAGTGGCCGGGATTGCACGTCATCAACAGGAGCAGGGCGCTCAAGTTCACGGTGGAGAACTTCATAGAGGGCTCGACGTGGATTCCGGCGAGTGGCGCGCCACTGCGCCTGGGATTGAACTCTTGATCCGTCAACGCAACCTTTTGCAGCCATGAATCGGCGAGCAGAAGAAGATCGTTGTGTTTGTTCGATTGATTTTTGTTTTGTGATATCGATGTGGAGTAGGGAAGAACAGTGGCGAAAATAATAATAAAAAAGGCGCCCTTTAAAATAAATAAAGTCAAAAATAGTATTTTATTTTTTATATATTTATTGGATTGTTACTTAAAATTAAGTAGGAGATGGAATTTATCGTCTTAGCCGCTAATTATAATTAATTACTACGGGAGGAACATATTATCTTGACTTCATCAAAATTCGATTATTATCCTTTTCAACAAATCTATTTCACAGTAACTAACTTAATCATATCCGAGAATGACTATTACTTAAATAAAAGATAGAAAATAACGTATAATTGGTAGCGTGTTATTTGTGTTTCCTTTATTTAAATTTTTTTTATTTATTATACATTTTATTTATTATTTTTATAATTTGATTTTGAGAATAATAAAGACCAAGATGTTAAAGTAAATATTCAGTAGATAAAAAATAATATTTAATATTATAGGACTATTATCAATAAGTATTGAGATATGAAATTATAATAAATATGTATGAGAAGAGAATATTTTTTTGATAAAATAAAATAAATTTAAATATAAAATATATAATATAATAAAGGAGAAGACTTTATTTCATAGTAAAACTAAATGAATTGAATTTAAAAATATTATATATAAAATAATTTTATATCAAAAACCTCTCACTAATTAAAATCACTTAAATATATTTAAAAACTACAATATTATAGGAACTAAAATAATTTTATATTTTTAATGATATTTAAATAATTTTTAATAAATTAAAAATTTTTGAATAAGTTTATAAAAAATGTATATATAATTAAGTTGAACACTTATTTATAGAAAAAAAATATTTTAAGAATGGTGCGAGGAGGGTTAATATGGCTATGATAGATTGATTTGTTGGTTGGAAAAAGAGATTTCTAATGTTTATCATTTTTTCATGCCACGGGGTTTGGAGGTAGCTTGGAGTCTGATGGTGTGGAGGCCAGAAGTTATGTCTAAACATCGGTTTATCTTGTGGATGTTAGCAAATGGACATTTGTTAACAAGTTGTATGAGTTATGCCAACTTCATAAAGAAATCAACCACCACTTATTTTTTGAATGTCCCAAGGTTTGTGAGGTATGGGGCAAGGTCAAACATTGATTCGGTATTGGATAAAATTTTACTTCTTTTGAGGAGATGCAACAGGTTCTTAGGCGATATTACAAGAATGGGCGACAGAAAATCAAGGTGTGCTACCTCAGTATCTTTAGCTTGACATACTATATATGGGAGACACAAAATCGAAAGCGTTATCAAGACATTATCCCAAATTTTGATTGGAATTTTCGATGTCCATGTATATCGATTTGTAGATTTCAAGCCACGATAGCATCCAAGTAGCCGGTGGCTCTGTTCCTGAGATGAAATTGGTTTTGTTGATTGTGGTGCTTTATATGGCCCGTAGATGACCATGTAAGTGTTGTGATGTGTGGACATGTGGGGGCTATGTTATCTAGATGTTGGTGGTGTTATAAGTTTGATGTAGTTTCTTATGTGATGGATCATATATGTGTGCTCAAAGACTAGTGCTGTCTGAGCTACGATGCTAGTATTTTAATTGTACATTTGAAGGGTCTAACCTCTTTTATTTTATCTATATATGAACTATTTTTTTAAAAAATATTTTAAGAATATAAGTATTTTTATGAAATTTTTTTTGAGAAAATATTAAATAAAATTTTATTCTACATTTATTTTTTTTTTGATAAAATTTCCTAGTAGTTTTAGGGCGACTATTTCTCCTACTATCTAATAATTTTACTATTATAAAAGATTTAAAAAATAAAATGATAATAATGAAATTATAAGGATATTTTATGAAAAGTATAATTATATAGATATTCTAAAAAAAGGAAAGAAATTAGGTTTGTACTTGTCGTGGTTCTCTGCTAAGATCTCTCGCTGTCTCGTTGCTTGATCTGAAAAGGATCTGCCGAAACCATTGCGCTTCTTTTTCGGTACGAGGATAGGAAGGTGCGATGCGTCGATTCGCTGCGGATAGAGCGAAAAGGCTGCTCTTTGGGTCCTTGTTCTCGTCGACTGCGACACCATCCGCGCCTTTTAGTTCGTCACCTGCTGCCGCCGCCGCCGCCATAGATTCCGCTGCAAGATCTGTGACTGTCGATACTATCAACCCTAAGGTTAGGCCTTTCGTCGATTTGGTTTATGAAGGTGCCTTTTTGAATCAATTTTCGTTATGTGGCAGCTAAAGTTTTGTATTTTTGGTCCCTCTTCGCTATTTTATTGTTCTGTGTTCAATCAATGGTCTTTTTATTTTTGTCTCCTTTGTTTTTGGTTTTGTTTGCAAGGCGGCCTACTTTGATTCTTGTTTCTTAAGTATGTTGTTTGAATTCTTCTGTTTTATTCAACAGTGTGAAAATTTGTTATGTTTTGATCTGTAATTATGAAACAAAGATCTCCATACCTCTTGTGTTATTTTTCGCAACTTCTTAAAATAATATTTGCTTATCTCCTTTCTGTTGAATACCCTGCGTTTTATAAAAGATGAACCAGTCTAACAAATTGTTGTCTTTCTAATTGTAGTATATATATGCATGCCATGTTTTTTATATATTCCAATAGTCTAGAAACTATCTTGTACCTTTTGCCTTCTAGATGATTTTATTTTGCAGAAAATTAACAGGGCAGCATGACAATCTGTAGCATACATTAATACTTTGTTATCCTTTTTCTTCAGGTTCTAAAATGTGAGTATGCTGTTCGTGGTGAGATTGTTAGTCATGCCCAGGTGCTTCTTTCTCTTTTACTAAATGATTGACATACCTAAATTGACAACTTAAAAGATATTGCTTTATCTATCACTACGTCATTCCAAGGATCCAATAGTTGATTGGCAATTAGGCACATTCTTTTCCTTAATCTTAGAATTTATATAAAAGAATTAATCGCATAATATTTCTGCCCAATACCAGCGGCTACAGCAGGAGCTTCAAAGTAAACCAGGGTCTCATCCATTTGAAGAGGTGTGTGCCAAAACTATTTGTATGCCATTTTATTTTCTTTTTATCCCTAAACATGGTTTCTATTTCCATTTAGTTTGAATTATTTCTAATTAGTTCGTGTGAGGTTAATTTATTTTTTCTCTCTATTGATGTGGACATCCAATGTTCTGAGCAGATACTGTACTGCAATATTGGAAATCCTCAGTCTCTTGGCCAGCAGCCGGTTACATTTTTCCGTGAGGTGGCTTCTCATACAAATTGTTTCAAATATCCAGTGAGCTTTGGTGTCTTCCAGGTTTTTAATCATTGTGTTCTTTTAGGTTCTTGCCCTATGTGACCATCCATCTCTTCTGGACCAAAGTGAAACTCATGCCTTATTCAGGTAGATATAGCCATTGTTATGCACAACTATTTTGTTCAATGCATTCCCCACTCATTCTAATCCCACCAGAACATTAACACTCATGATCCACCTCATTTTGGCAAATCACCTTATCCATCTCTCAGTCTTGATCGAGAGAGAATTAGTACATCTCTCGATTAAAATAGTCTCAGATACCCTTGTGGCTGAGATCCCAATTAAATCTTATAATATGACATATTAAATAATAGTATTATTTTATTAAATAATATTGATAATCTAGGATTATTTAGTAACTTTATATTATGATATATTTCACATTATTTATTGTTTTTGTATTGTTTATATGATTTATTATTTATTAATAATCTATTATATAGGCATTCATAACAATAATCTAGTATTGTTAAATATTTCTATGATGTAATTTTATCAAATAACAACTGGTATTATGATAATATATCATGTGTATGACAAATGCTATATCTAAACTCTAAAAGAACATAATATACATCCTTGTTATTATGATTGAACATCAATTGCAGTGTCATATATTAAATTATTTTTATTGTTATTAATCCAGATGATTGAATACAATCAATATCTTTTACTATTTAACCCTATACTGCTATTTACAATGATTTTGATAACCATGCTTAGATATCCATCCTTCATTTTTTCCATTCTCTAAATGCAATATCATATCCTAGAAATAATTCACTGCAATAACATTGCTATTCTTTTAGCATCACTCAGTGTTTGTATTAAAAAGGAAAACTCCAGTTTTAATAATTGGGAAATGCATGTCTATCTGCACTAGGTTAAAAAAAGTGTTCCAATATATGGAACATGAAAAGCACAATTTCTGAAATCCAACTCTAGGATTTTTTTAAAACATTTTTCTCATTTAATATGTAGGATTGAACAAGAAACTCAGTTAAGGTTACTAGGTTAGTGAATGCCCATTATGTCAGGCACATTTAGATTCTTAGACACTTTCGTTTAGTATATGTTACTTGTTACTTATTTACACTTCTTACAATTATGATCACTATACAGATAATTTCTGAATAAGCACATTATGTTTGCTGAATTATTAGTAGCATACTTTGTATTATATTTCCAGTGCTGATGCAGTAGAAAGAGCATGGAAAATCCTAGATGCAATCCCTGGTAGGGCTACAGGAGCATATAGCCATAGTCAGGTAGGAACATGTTCTAATTTCTTGCAAAAATAATCTCTACTCTATGCCTCTATTCTCCAAGGAGACTTAGAGGACTTTGTCTTTTTTTCCTCTGCTTTACAGGGTATCAAAGGCTTAAGAGATGCAATTGCTGCTGGAATTGCTGAACGTGATGGTTTTCCTGCCAATCCAGATGATATCTTTCTAACAGATGGAGCAAGTCCTGCGGTATTTAGTTGCAACTTTTTTTCATTCTGCCCTTGTCATCATAATTGCTGAATTTTTCTTTTCATTTTAGGTGCATATGATGATGCAGTTGTTAATCAGATCTGAGAAAGATGGCATTTTCTGCCCCATTCCTCAATACCCTTTATACTCTGCCTCTATTGCTCTTCACGGTGGCTCTCTTGTATGTTGCTTGTATATGACAAGATAAGATAAATAAGCACTCTACTTTATATTTGAAATTAATTGTTAATGAGGTGTATAAATGACTATTACTCATCTACATGTAAATTGTTTATAAGTATTACAAAGCAAACATGGCTACTTTGTTTCATTTGTCTTGCTAAAAGATAACTGTTTTGGTTAGGTTCCATATTACCTTGATGAATCGACAGGATGGGGCTTGGAGATTTCAGAGCTTAAGAAACAACTGGAAGATGCCCGATCCAAGGGCATCACAGTTAGGGCACTAGTAGTGATAAATCCAGGCAATCCCACTGGGCAGGTCTGTTTCTTCATTACTTTATTATCTTTATTTTGCTTATATTATTTCTCCTTACCTCATACCTGTTCGATCTGAATCTTCTTTAAAATTTAATTCTTTTTCCCTATTACATGTGCTTGGTTTGAGATGATTCTTCTTGCTTTTCTTTCCTTCTCAAAGTTCCATGTGAATAACACTATATTTCATGGACTAGTTATGTTAGTGCTTTGGACCTGGACATTTCTACTTAAGTATTTTCATTTTTGCTACATTTTGCCTCTCGAGTTATGGAGTGAAACTCTTACCAAGGATTGATAGAGCTGCCTATTGAACTTGATCTCATTGGTTTTTTATTTGGGTTATGCATTGGCATTGGAGCCTTGAGGGATATCATGACTCACCAACTTAATAGAAATGGGTATTATTTGTGTTGGTATATATGACCTAGATGAGTGACTCGAGTCACAGGAGTCTATTGTCATTAACCTAGAATCCAATATTTGCTCATGTAGTTTAAGGTCTAGCAAGTTAAGGAGTCATTGCTCCCATTGAGTTGGATTGTGCCGTACCAGATTGGACTTGTCCTGACATTCGTGTCTAAGATGTTTTGTTTTGTTTTCCCCTAGTCATATGTGCGCGCCATAAAAGGAATACATGACTTGTGGTCATGACATTCTTGACTAAGATGCTTTGTCTTCTTTTCCCCTGAGTTATTTATACAAACCTAAAAGGACTTAATACTCTCATCTTTTAAGCTACCATGAGAAGATTTTTCTTGCATGTTATGTTATTTTCTGGATCTATGGTACTTTTCAGGTTCTTGCAGAGGAAAATCAAAAGGACATAGTTGACTTTTGCAAGAACGAAGGATTAGTTCTTCTAGCAGATGAGGTGTGGCGAGTACCTAATATCTTTTGAATTACTCATGTATTATGACTAGTTTTTTTGGCTTAAAAAGGTTGAACAAATGTCTGAAAAGGAGGCAGGAGGCTTATTGATACTAAATCCTCTGGTTTATCGATCCTGAATACTAATCCAGAGTGCCAAAATGCTGCAGGTGTATCAAGAAAACATATATGTCGATGACAAGAAATTCAACTCTTTCAAGAAAATTGCTAGATCCATGGGGTACGATGATGCACACCTTCCTTTAGTGTCATTTCAGTCAGTTTCTAAAGGTGCGTGGCATTCCGTATCAAAAATCTCTATTCAACTTCCAAGCGAACATTCTTTACGATTTGCTGTTTCTTCCATCAGGTTACTATGGAGAATGTGGAAAGCGAGGAGGATACATGGAGGTAACTGGTTTCAATGCCGACGTGAGAGAACAAATTTACAAGGTGGCATCTGTAAATCTCTGCTCTAATATCTCTGGCCAGATTCTCGCTAGTCTTGTCATGAACCCTCCGAAGGTGAACCATTCTGTTCAATTTTACATTTCCAAGACTTGCTATTGTTCAATTTATCGTAGCAAGAACCAATCTTGGATGAGTGTGCAGGTTGGAGATGAATCATATGAATCCTTCGATGCAGAAAAAAGTGGGATTCTTTCATCATTAGCCCAACGCGCAAAGGTATTAATATATCTTTGCCTATCTGATCTTCAGTCATAACCTTTTGCTGAGTTTACTTGCATCTAAGAGAAACAGAAATTGTATCTTCAGCAAGAACAATCCACAGAAAAGTTACGGCGTGGTAATACAGTGCTTGTCGATTAAAATTCTCAGTTTTTTCTTTTCATGCAGGCCTTGGAGGATGCATTTAACAGCTTAGAAGGTGTTACATGCAACAAGGCCGAGGGTGCAATGTATCTATTCCCTCGTCTGCATCTACCAAGCAAGGCAATTGAAGCTGCCAAAGCAGTCAATGCAGTACCAGATGCTTTCTATGCTCGCCGCCTTCTTGATGCTACTGGCATTGTCGTCGTACCTGGATCTGGATTCGGGCAGGTGAGTCTACTTCTAACTCTGTTTGCGAATGTTTCACTTTGGAGTGTTGGTAGCCTGAGACGTAGAATTTTCTTTTATCCATCTCGAAAAGGTCCCTGGAACATGGCATATAAGGTGCACAATCCTGCCACAAGAAGATAAGATCCCAGACATCATCTCCAGGCTGAGGGCATTTCATGAATCATTCATGGAGGAGTTCCGCGATTGAGCCGCGACTATTGCGACGGTCGGCCGTCTTCAAGCTCTGATTTTGGAGGAACTATTCAGTTTTATCATCATCTTGTTGAAATAAAATTCATCGTCCATTCATGTATTCCCTTCATTGGATGGCAATAGTATGTTTATTTAAGTTTTTTTTTTGTTTCAGAAAATACAATAAGAGACTGTTGTCATGAACCTCTGATTGTAAGAGAAAGATTTGTGGATATTATACTGGATCCAACAATTTGTTCTGTGGTATCCTTTAATTTATTATTATAGTTTTATTATTGTTAAATAATATTTTTTGATTTTTTCCTCGATTAATATTTATGTTTGTCACGGTCTCATATTGTCTAATTGAGATATATATTAGATATCTAAGTATATGTTCATATCATTTAATTTTTTATTTTTAGAGTTTTCTTTCAATAGGTATAATTTTGATCTGATTAATTTTAAAGGTCACTGATTCATTTTTATGAAAGTTTTTCATCAGCCACTAAGATAAATCTAAAAGCACATGCAATTCCGTGTCTAACAATCAATGTTCTAAATTTTTCATTCTATTAGAGGAAAATATGCTACAGTATGTTATAGTTGAGATTTGAACATTGCAGAAGATATAATTCTTATCCAACTAATTTTGAAGGTGACTGATTCATTCTTATGAAAAATTTTCATCAGCCACCGAGAGAAACTCAGAAGCACATGCGATGCCGTATCCAATAGTCAATGTTTTAGATTTTTCATCCTATTAGAGGGAAATATCCTACAGTGTGTTGTAGTTGAGATTCAAACTGTGAATAGGTATAATTTTGATCCAACTAATTCTAAAGGTGACTAATTCATTTTTACGAAAGTTTTCCATTAGCCACCAAGATAAATCCAAATGCACGTGCAATTCCGTGTCCAACATTCAATGCTCTAGATTTTTCATCCTATTGAAGGAAAATATCTTACAGTATATTGTAGTTGAGATTTGAACCGTGAATAGGTATAATTCTGATCTAACTAATCCTGAAAGTGGCTAGTTCATTCTTATAGAAAATTTTCATCCGTCACCAGAAGAAATCTAGAAGCGCGTGCAATTCTGTGTCTAATAGTCAATGTTTTAGATTTTTCATCCTATTGGAGAAAAATATCCTACAATGTGTTGTAGTTGAGATTCAAATCGTGAATAAGTATAACTTTGATCCCACTAATCCTAAAGGTTACTAGTTCATTCTTACAGAAGTTTTTGTCAATCACCAGGATAAATCCAGAAACACACGTGATTCCGTGTCCAACAGTTAAAGTTCTAAATATTTCATCTTATTGGAGGAAAGTATCCTACAGTGTGTTGTAGTTGAGATTCGAATCGTGAATAAGTATAATTCTGATCCGACTAATTTTGAAGGTGACTAGTTCATTTTTACAGAAATTTTTCATCAATCACAAGGATAAATCCAGAAGCACCCACAATTCTTCTGATCCAACTAATCCTGAAGGTGGTTCATTCTTACGAAAGTTTTCCATTAATCACTAGGATAAATTCAAAAGCACGCGCAATTCCATGTCTAACAGTCAATGTTTTAGATTTTTCATTCTATTGAAGGAAAATATCCTACAATGTATTGTAGTTGAGATTCGAACCATAAATATTTGAGTAAACCACTAAGCACTTTCCGCTGCACCATTACCCGAGGGCCATTAGTCATCGTGTTCTATGTGTAGATCATTTTACAATCATCAACAAGGTGCAACAAGAATGCAACTCAAAGCAAATTGCTACTTCTCAGGATAAAAAAAAACAAGTATATATTTATGAAATCACACAGGTTTCTGTACAAATCTGTCTCTCTGTATCACTGTTTTTGGAGCTCAATCAAACTACAAGCCATGCCAAAGTTTCAGGCACAGAAAATTTGCAAATGTCAAAACCAATCGAAATCCTACACTAGAAAAGAAAAACAACAGAGAAAACATTGCTATATATGCAAATTTGTTTAGCTCTGCACTAGGCTTTCATGGTTGCACTCTGCGGTTTTTCTTCGCATGCCTCAGACTTTGAATTGCTAGGGGCAGCCACAGGAGGTGACCATTGATCTGGCACAACAAGAAAGTAAGTTGACATGGCTTTCCGAAACCGTTTTTTGTATTGTTTCGGCGAGATTACAGTCGGAGATACATTCTTCGGGCCACCCAGTATTCCTGAAGCTTTAACCCAAGTCTCCAGATGCTTATCCCATGTATACTGCCTCATAAAGTCGATGATGCCAAGAACTAGTTCATGGTTTTCTTCGTCAACACCGACAAGCAAAGAGTAATCCATAACATCAACAGACTGAAATAGCATTAGCAGTCGATTGTTAGACGTATATCACTATATTCATTGAGCTAGAAAGCAGTGTCGAAGTCGAATTGTTTACCAAAAATCCATATCAAGGACTAGTTAAGCAAATGAACTTTGATACTCAAGTTTAAAGAGACAGATTCTTGTGCTTACCGCCAAAAATGCAGTGTCATTCCAAACAGCTCTCTCTAGCAACCTCTTGGGTTTGTTCCCCACAAAAATTGGAGAGGTTGGCATCGACTCAATCAAGTTTTGGTCGAGCAGTACTTTGTTATTTCCGCTCGAGTCAGCATTGTAGCGCGACCGTGAGGATCCCTTTAGGTCATACAGTCTTTTAATGTTCCTTCCAAAGAGAAGATTCTCCATCACCAGCACATCCATCCTTAAATCTTTGCCACCCTTGAGGTTTTTCGAAGAAACCTATCAAATAACAAATCGGTGGAAATTGGTATGTTTCACAAACACAATGATGGAAGCATAAATATATCTCCTGGGAAAAATCTACTTTAAGGAAGAACAGAATTTTCTAAAGATTCTGTTATGCAGGAGTTGATGGGGAAAAAATATTTCCCTAGCAATAAATAGGTCTGATATCCTTCTTGCTGATCAATATCACCAACTCTCTGAATCAATATTCTACATTGAATCTTTCAAACAAATGTGGCTTGATCAAACAGAAGAAGATTGTCGACCAAATTAAATATTAGTGTAACATCAGCAAAAACATATAAACAGAAATGTAGAACAAGGGAAAAGAGCTATACAGGAAGGGGAAGATTAGTCAGCCCCTAATGTGTTCATCATCCAAATAATTCAAAAACCTCATTTGGCGATTTTTTCCTGGTTTTAAAAAATCTGGAGTTTCTTTCTCATATATGGACCAGTATCCATCCCAACCAGTAAATGGTAACTCATTTGTTCCTGGATATCTCCACTAGTGTTTTTTGATTGCATATTGATTATGTTTTGATTAATTAAGTTCTGTAATGGGTCTTTTTATCAATAACATCATTATTATCTTGCTATAATTATCATATTATTGACTAAATTTATTAGGAACTATACAATAGCAATTAAGCTTACCTGATAAATACCGAGGATCTTTGCGAGGCATGTTGGGCTTCGTGTGGCAATTGACTCTGAAAGATACTTGAAATACTCTGGAGCAAACTTCATGAATGATTCCAATTCTGTTTTTGTTACCTGTTTCACTATAAACCTGTCATCAAGTGATTTTGCGAAAAATACATTACTCTTGCCACCTTGTGCTCCCCAGTTCTTACACCGACTAAGAGACCTTATAAAATCAATCTCAGAGGGGCAGCAAGCTCTTCTTAGAGCATCAAAGCGTTTGGCAAAATAACAAGTCACAGAATATTTTACTTTCCCAGGTGGACCTTCATCCATAAAAGAAACTCTGGCATGAAATGACTTGTTACAGTTGGCTGGATCAGGAACAAGGGAGCCCTTGCCAAAGGACTGTGATGAAATACTGTCCTCAGCTGAAGCTGAACCGAAACTTCTAAAAGAATCACAAAAACTTTCATCAAAAGACTGAGAAAAAGAGGTTCCGGCATCGTAGAGTGGCAATGAAAATGAGGACTCTAAACCATCTCTATCTGACAATTGAAAGTGATAGTCAGGAGAGACAAGTGTATATGAAATGATACTGGTTGGTTCATCATCATAAATTGGAATCACAGTGTCATTTATGCCAGCAGGAACAAGAAACCTGGCTCCACTTTGATGCTCTAACTCCTTTTGAAACAAATGGAAGGCAGAATTGTCATTGGAATCATTCAATCTTGGATAGATCCAATTTCTGTTGATTGTGTTATAGATATTTAAAAGTGGTGTTCCAACGCGAGATGGAAAGTCATCCATGCTGTCTCCTGACTTACTCAGCAGTGCAGAAGTAAATGGTTGAGTTAAATCAGCTCCACTACGCGTTTCTATACCATCAAAAATGGGCATTGTTGCTGCATTTTCTGATAAAACTGATGGATCTTGAATCATTCCATTGGCATGGGAATTTCCACTGTCACCTGTCCACCTTGCATCAAAGGTATTGGATAAATTAGTGAAAACTGGAAATTGACCATCCGAAAGGGTTCTACGTCCTACAAGACCACATTCTAAAGGAATTGATTTTTCAGTCACACTTATGCTAGTGTAGATAGAAGTTCTGCTTTGTCTCCCTTGCAATGAATCCAGTTCCATGTCTCTTGTTCGCTGGCCTAACTGAATATCATGATCATCAAGGAAAGCCACTTGATTGTTAGCATCTTCATCTTTGGTCTTTTCAAGGGAGCAGAGCTTTTCCTTATCTCTTGTTGAGAAGCTATTAGAAACCCCCTTGGAACTGTTAGCTGATCCCGAGGCAAATATTAGTCGTTGATCCCACAAATATGAATGAAAGATTAGCAGCCTTCTTAATTTATTAATCTCAAGAATATCAACAACTGGTTCTCCCTTCCTCACCTCCTTATTTAGTGCTTTATATAGAGCCTCCTGATTGAGTCAACGTAAAAGATGAACAGATTTTCCAGTGAAAACTAGGAATAAGAAGCTATTTTACCTCAAAGTCGGCCTTCTCATTTTGCAGAAATTCTTCAAGCTCAGTAATGTTTTGTATGAATTCTGGACCTTCCAGACTACAATTCTGATTGTTTGTGTCTTTGAAGTGGCATAAAGCATTGTATATTTCTCTGAACAAATTTTCAGCCCTTTCAGCCACCTACAAATGAGTGAAATGTCTTAATCACAAACATTAACTCATGCCACAATCTTGAACATTTTTGAGATGAGAACTTAGTTTGGATCACAATAAAAACCTCATTTGCTTCTTTTGTTATCCATTCCTGCTGCTGATAGTTAAAATCAACTTTCGCGGGCGGCAGGAAAACAGAATGCAAATCAATTGAGGCATATCGGAAGCAAACAACCATTCTTCCAAACCTGTTTTATGTATACACAGCAAAATAAGAAAATCAAGTGAAAACAAATACTCCTGTAAACCATAACAGAATATGTAAAGGGTGGTCGAGGAAGGACCCATAAAAGCGGAGACAATCTTTATGGAGAGAGTGCCCACAGCTTGCCACCCTGCTTGCCGCAGCATGGTTTGAAAAGCTAAGCTCCAAGAATTTTCCAAAAGATAAACCCCAAGCAGCATCAGACATCACAACTCTCCTGGTTGCAGGAGGGAAGCCATTACTGCGACGACATCTTAAGCACCTGTGCCACATCCAGATTTTTCCATCTGTTTCTCCTGGAAGGAAAATATCAGGAAGCTTTCTCACAGATATTGTCAGACTTCCCTGGAGATGTGTGTAACAATGAACATGAGCTTCTGATGGCATATCACAAGAACGGCACCTATAACTCTGTCAAAAGATCAAATAATGCAGTTATGGATTAGCAATCTAATAAATATAACCACATTTAGGATTTGAACAAATTTAATAGTAAGTAACAAGGGACTTGGTTGAAATATAGAAGAGGTAACGAAATGAGAAAAGGAAAACCTCATCAAATAGATGATCCCTGAGAAATCTTCCCAAAGGTTTGTCAAAGTTCCCATAGTATTTAATGCGAAAGAGTTGTGAAGGCTCACAAACAGTCCCTTTCCACACACAACGGGTTGAAAGGGAAACCAAGATGCTCTGATGATCTGAAGGAGAAAGTGCAAATTCTTCCTTCAATGGTACTTGGTCATGTATTTCCTCCCTGCCTTCTGATAAAGTTTCTGGATTAGAATGGCCAATCTGCTTTCCTATGTCATTGGTTGGGGCATCCTCAGCTGTCACAGTGCCATGTCCTCCTTGATCGAGACAGCTGACTAGGAGGGAAGAAACTGGAGGAATTGATTTTTCACTTAGACTGTCTGATATTTCCTCCTGATATGTACCTATCAGCATTTTACTTGTGTCCTTTCCAGCACCATATTGAGGTGGTGGATTCAAGACACCCATGGTTGAGACAGAAGGTAGAGATGCATCCATTGATTCTTTGACAACGTCAGGATAACTCCTCTCCCCAGAAGACATCTGAGTTGAAATAGTGTCAGAACATTCAGCTTTGGAATCATGATCTTTAGATGAAGCTGGTGCTTCTTCTGATAGTTCCTTCCTGAACTCTATTGAAGTTACTGGAGGTCTTTGGCTGTCAATAGTATCTTGTTGTTCACCAGCAACAGAGATAGCATGCCCGGGAGCCAAAGAAATGGATCTGTCTATGGTAGAAGATTTATCCAGAAGTCCAACAGATAACGAAGACTCAGGTGAAACTTCAGGTAAAAAAGCACCTTCATCTGCAAGAAAAGAAGTTTCCAATGCCAAGTGGTAGGCTGCAAAAAATCCGTATTGGACTACATGTTTCACTTTTTTCAGTTCATCAATATTTGCACCTTTAAGCAAAACCTAGACAAATAGTAAAAGAGTCATGTATCAAACTTTGCTGTAGCTTCAATCGACCATGTCTTATTAGATGTTTATGAAATGATTTTCACATATTTGTACTTAGCAGAAAATCTAAATAAATAGCAATATTTTTGAAAGAAAAAGAATTCTGATGAGCAAGTATAACCAAAAACCAATTTCAATTGACAAGTGATAGATTATGCATTTTAGGTCTTTGGAACTAGTGATAGTATTGTGCAATGAGAAAAGAAGGCCCAATGCACAAGGCTCCAATAGATGTGATTCTTGAGAAGATGAGATCACATCTTGTATTCTTACACAAATGAACCGTTGTGAATATTTTTGAGAGACAACCTGTTGTGAATGTTTTGAAATATACCCGCCGAAGAATTTCATTGAATCATGTAAACAGAGAAGAACCATATAAAAGATCACACAAATGTTAAAAGTAACTCACAGTGCAACCCAATGGCTTTGGGCAATCTTCAAAGAACATCAAGTTTTTCAACGTTTTCTTCTCACCCTTTCCTGTAGTACCAATGTCTTCATAGTATTTCTCCACATGAAACAAATCACAGTGCCCAACCATTGAGGAGGATAGGTGATCAATTGAAGGGACTACTTGAGCTCCAGTGCAGCGGGCAATATGCTCCAAAATAGACCTTTTAATATTCAAAACCAATGAAATGCCTTTTGCTAGAAGGTAATCCTGGGCAAATCGGGACACAGATTTTTCTACCAAAAGGACAGTGGGCTGGTGAGCAGCAATCTTTGCAACAGCCATTTTCAAATGATCCATTTCCTGAGTAAAAATATATAGCACCAACATAAGAAGTGAACCTTGTTTAAAATCACACAAAAGGATGCTTACAAAAGGTAACTCACTTGTTGCAATAAAGTATCAAAACTTGATAGCATATTCGCTACCCGTTGATACTCAAGAGCACCTCCAAGTATTAGAAAACGTGGTTTTTGTATTCTTGACTTCATCCGTTTGTTTGCCACATTCTTCTTACAAACAACTCCTCTAACCACCTTACTAAAATAATAGACAAAAATTTTCAGCAAATTTACACATAGACCATACTAACTAGAAATTACTAAACATTGTTACGCTCGTACAATAGCAGGAGTTCATGTAAAAAATTAAGCAAGGATGAGGCAGAAAAGAGAAGGTAGAATGACAAAAAGAAGTTAAGCTAAAATCTACTATAAAATATTCACCTTTCACTGCGATGCCCACAAGCTAAGCATTTAACTTTTACACATCCACCAGGATCCATACCTCCGACATTGCTAGTGTCTGGCTTAAGGAAATGTGCTGCTTCCCATGACAAAGATGTGACTATGTCCAACCAACTTCCCTTATCATCATCTTCAATAGGAAGATTTTCAACTTGTAAGAGTTGAGCTATCAGTGCCCTGAAATGTCCATCAACGACACTCTTCATTGCTTTCTTTTGCTCTTCGCTTGATCTTTCTTTTGTCTGGCACTCACCACTGCCAAAGCTATTTGATGAACGATCATATTTCTCTCCCATAGGATCCTCCTCATCGTCATCAATTAGAATGTGATCTCTTTCATCGTCATCTTCTGGATCAGGAGGAAGCCAGAGCAGCCCATTGTTCTCAAAATCCACAGGTTCTGCATCTGCATTATCTAACTCATATATGGAAGAAGCATTAGATTCATAGCTACTTTCATTCTCATTGTCTTCCTCCAGCTTATCAGCATCTGTATTGGCATGGTGTTGTAGGTTGTGCAGTGTGGAACGGTTATCTTCCAAATTTATCCTGACTTCAGATGGATGCACACTAATTGGTTGGACATCCTGGTCCACTTCTTTAAATTCAATTGAACTACCATAGTCGCCATAAGGCTGGAAAAGTTGTGTTTCTGAATCATGCAATACACCATAATCATAATAATCACGATCACCCCTGCATACCAGCAATTAAGTTTCCTTAAGGATAGAAGTACCCCAAGCAAAGAACTGAGACACAACATCAGACTTTTCATTTCTGATATATCAAATACTAACTCTCCAAAATAAAATTTCACATTAAAAAACAATTATAAAGCATAGTCAACTATAAAGCATAGTCATAGCTATGAAATTGACATGGTGATGGGGTATCCCTCTAATTTGGAGTAAGACAGGAGATAAATTATATGGTATCATTTCCATACAAAGGACTACCTCTTTGAATGCTGATATGATCTAATTGAAGGTCAGACTAATTGGGACCAAATACAAACTGACTTGTTCAAATGCTTAGGGATCAAGTTAGAGTTGCAGAATAAGTGAGATTTGATTGATAGAATATCCGAGCAATGATAAGGTTAGTAGAGTAACTAACATGATGGAAATATACTTAACAAAAGCATCTTTCTTTGTTATTCTTAATCTTTCCATGTTCGCTGGTGTCAAAATGACATCAGTGCATCCAACCACCCACATCAAGTGGTATCAGAACATCCAACTGCCCACATTGCATGGTTCTTACTTAATTTAACAGAGTTGTGTTGATCAAGTATTAACCTGATAGTAATAATCAAGTTCTTTTGGAGGAAGGCAGTATTAATAAAGTTAATATTGTATTCCTATGTAGAGCTCCATGACCATGGTTTAATCAACCAAGGAACTAGGTAAACATTTTCCAAATATAAAATAACTCAGGAAGAGAAATGAGGTTTGTCATTGATGAAGGTTCATTAAGTAGCCAACAAATAAGATAGACTTGGTATCACCCTATGGAAAGTTCAAAGTTCTTCTACTTCATTCGTAATACACAACCAAGATATATACATCAAAAGTGTAAGGATTACTAATTTACAACAATTGTTTCTCAGAATGTACTTGAAAAACATATGTTAAACAAGCAGTACAGCCACTCATTCAAACTGTTGTAATTACCAGAGTTATGAATGACAAAGTAGTGCATACTATTTCTATTATATTTAATGCATGAAAAATGGTAGGCTGTAGATCTTCTTCATCAAAAACGGGCCTTTTTTGAGTTAATAGACATTATCAATATTCTACCAGCATAGTACCCCATCACATGATTCCATATATTAAATATGGAATGCAAAACAGATGAATTCACAGATTGGGAATGATAAAGTACCTGTTCAAGGCATAACCAAATTGATTGCCAATTTCTGCATCTATGCTTCTGGATGATTTCTGCATCTCTAATGTATCTGAGCAAGGTTCTGACTGGAATGACTGGGCAGGGCCATATGGGGCAAGATAGTAAAGTCCTGTAGAGTAAGATCCAACAGTGGCTGAGCTATTAAGAGTCCCACTAGACTTGGTACTGATGAAGCTTGTTGAGGAAAGTGGACTGAGGCACTGTTGAAGAGCATTATCAGATGCTGGTCTCCTTTGCTCCCACTGTGTGAAACAGAAGTTACAAACACGAACTCTTTCACAATCTTCTTTAGTATTTCCACAATTATCAGAGCTAGCAGGGACAAAATTTGATGTGCACTTCCCACAGAAAATACGTCCACAATAACGGCAATGATGTCGTCGGTTAAAAACTGTGAACTGTGAATCACACTCATAACAAACCCTACAACTATGATCAGGCATCCAAAAGTTCTTTGAGACATTTGGCGGTTCAGATCGCCCAGGGATCCAGGACTTGATAATGCCAATAAACTCCGAGAAAGCACTGGAAGTTTCCATCGATGCTGATCTCTCAAAAGCCCACTCATCCTGAAAATTGCATTCGAGGTTGATACAACTGTTCTCTTACATTCTTCAAAATTTCAAAATCTGCCCCAGTCAAATTGAACTATAAGCATGCAGGGGTTGTCTTATCACAAAAGGATCAAAACAAAAGACTGTTTTTGGAAATCAAGTGCATATACTTCCAACGTTTATATAAATTGGATGGTCAAGCACTAGCAATGACGAACAATTATCCTTTGGATCCTGATTCAGTTTTCGCGTTACAAAATTATGATACTCGAATGAGCAAAAAGCTAAACAGTCCTCTTTAAGACGAAATAGAAGAATAATGCAAATCAAACAACATAAAGGAGCGCAACAACCTTCCCACTTACTTCGGTAGACGAATTTGGGCGTCCAAAAAGCTGCTTTCCCTAGCGCCAAACAACCAAAAAGGTCCATTCTTTCAGCGCCTATACGTAAAACAGCAATTGTCACATCTAAGGGGAAAAAAATGCATGGCATGTCATCCAAATTCGACTAGAAATCGCGAAAAACAATGCACCGATTGCAGACTCGATACCTCCGATGGCGCGGCAGACTCATACCCCGAGACTCACACAAAAAGCTCGTCCAAACGGGATCGGATCCCTCATTTGGAGACATGACCATGAAAATAAAAACCTAAAATCGATCGAGAGCTATCGAAGAATAGACGGGCGGCCCAGCTTACAGCTCCTCCCTCTCCTCCGACAACCGCCGCCCCGCGTCGTAAAGAATTAATGCAGCGATTCGAACCGACAGAATAGGAACCAGGAGACAAAATCCGTATAAGAAGAAGAAAGAGAAAGACGACCAAAAATCTGACCTTTTCCTCGTTCAACGTCCGCTCCGCCTCTCTCTCACTTCCCCTCGCTTTGCTCTCCTTCCTCCCGTTCCATTTTTCAGAACCCGGCGTTCTCGTTTCCTCCCTCCTTATATTTCCTCCCGCCCTGTTCCCGGGGAGGTAAATGCAAGCTGCACCCGTGCCGCCTACTCACCCGATCCGACAACACATCGATTGGTTTCACCTTGCGGGGCCCAACCACGTTCACCAATAACAGCGAAGGTACGTCTGGACACGGTCCGATTGATAGAGAACACCCGCCAATTTAGGAGGGTAAAAATTAAGCATGAACCGGGTTCGGTCGAAAATCATATTTTAATTAAAAAATAAGGTATTTATTATTATTTAATGATAGAAATGACCTGTTGAGCGACTCCTTCATGCGCACCTGTGAGCGCCACCTCCGATCCACCGCCGTTGCCACTGCCCTTGCCACCGTCCCGTTCCGATGGACGCGCAGTTCACCGGCCTGAGCGCGATCGACCGGATACGCGTTGCTCGTCGACGTGTCGGCTGACGTTGGATTCCTGCCGGATTGTGGCCGACAAAGGCCCGGTGGGTCGCAATTTGGCTGGAGCGCGACTGGTAATGACGGTGTGTCGGATTCTGATTGCCGAGCGGCCGATTCCAACCAAATCAAATTCTGGTCAAATTCGCGATCGGAGATCGGCCGAGGAAGGATTGGTGTCGCGGACCGACGATCCTTCCTCGGCCGGTCTCCAACCGCAATTTGATTTGAATCTGATCGAGATTTAGTCGGAATCGCGCTCGGCACTGGCTTGCCAATTCCGACCAAATTGCGATTGAATTTGGATTCCGATCACAATCTGATTGGATTCTAACGTCGAGGGATGTGCGTCGGCGAGCTGTGCGTTCATGGGGTGTGGGTCGATGGCCGACGGTGCTAGACGGCGATGAGGGCGACGACAGTGGCGAGGGGTCATATTGTAATGGTCAGATCTATACGCGATCGCGCAATGGACGACCCGCAGCCTAGCAAAATTATATTTAATGAAATGTAACAAAACATATAATATTTTTTTAATATTAAAAAAAATAAATATATAAAAATTTAATACCAGAAATCTAATTGATAAATTATAATAATCTTCAACATGTGGAACATGTCGAATGGCAGTTACAACAGTTAAAACCATCAACGGAAACGACAGGAGAGAGAAGAAAGGGTAGTTTTTAGGAACTAGGGCGGACTCGAGAAGCGAGCGAGGAAGAGGCCCATTTTTGGTAAACCCTAGCGGCCATTGATGTTGTAGCGGTCGGCGCAGCCGAGCCAGGGGCTTCTGGTCGGCCGCCGCACCCGGCGCATGGCCTTCCAGACGGCGCTGTTGCACTTGAAGCCGGAGCCGAAGGCGATCTGCCAGACGCGGTCGCCGCGGCGCACGAGCCCCTTCGCCTCCAGGTACGCGAGCTCGTACCAGATGCTGCTGCTGGAGGTGTTGCCGAAGCGGTGGAGCGTGGCGCGCGCCGCGTCCATGTGGCGGTCCTCCAGCTCGAGGTTCCGCTGCAGCGCGTCCAGCACCGCCTTGCTGGCGGCGTGGATGCAGAAGTGCTCGAAGGCGAGCTTGTAGTCGGGGATGTAGGGCTTGGCCGCCGCCGAGGCGCCGCCGTCCGCGGCGGGCGATTTGGGGAAGAAGTGGCGATAGAGGAGCGTCGTGAAGAAGAGGAGCTGCTCCGAGAATGGGAGGACGAGGGGGCCGAGGGTGGTGATGTTCGCCTTCAGCGCGTGCCCGCCCACCTCCATCAGATCTCGGCTGATCGATAAACCCTTGATCCTTTCCTCATCTTCCTCTTGATACACACACCTAATCAAAGGTACAATCTTTACCTCACATGTGTTCTTGCTGATCTAAAATTAGGGTAGATTTGATACGAATGTCGTGGTTTTAAGTTGGTAATACCTGAAGCTCCGTTCGTCGGCGCCTTTGTGAGTCCTCACAATGTGCTCAAGGCGGTACTTGGCGCGGTGGAAGTCGCGGCGGCGGTTGGAGAGCAGCACGGCGGAGCAACCCATGCGGAAGAAGCAATTGGGGATGAGCATGGAGCGGTTGCGGCCGGTGTACCAGGTGAAGGAGACGGCCTCCGTGCTGACGATGACGGCGTAGTTGCTTGGGTTTGCCTGCAGCATGTCGCGGGCGAGGTCGAGGGCGATGACGCCGGCGCTGCAGCCCATGCCGCCGAGGTTGTAGCTCAGGATGTTGCCTCGCATCTTGTAGTGGTTGACGATCATGGCGGAGAGCGACGGCGTGGGGTTGAAGAGGCTGCAGTTGACGACGAGCACGCCGACGTCCTTGGGGCGGACGCGGCACTTGTCGAAGAGCTCGTCCAGGACGGCAAACATGGCCGTCGATGCCTCTGCCCGGCCCTCCTTCATGGTCGCGCAATTGCCCGGCGCGAACAGCGACCGCGGCATGTACGTCTCGTCGCCGATCCCCGACGACTTGAGGATCCGCCGCTGGAACGCCAGGCTCTCCTCATCGAACTTCCCCGACTTCCTCGCCAGCTCCATGAACTCCTCATTCGACACCTGATCCAAGATTCTATCTTTAGAACACTGTCGATCTCAATCGCACAAAGTGTTTGCTGACCTTTAACTCGTCGGAGGGACGGTAGCAGGCGAAGTCAACGAGGTAGACGGGGCGAGGCTTGGACATGAAGTAGACGGCGACAGTGAAGGCCAGGACGGCGAAGAAGGCGAGCACGGTGGCGAAGTCATAGCTCGTCTCCTCCCACAGCTTCCTCCACAGCTCCTCCCTGCTCAAGCTGCCCACCTCGGCGCTGAACACCACCACGAGCACCGGGATGGTGGTCAAGTACACGGCGTGGCTGATGAGGTAGTGGTAGCCCAGCTTGACGTACTTGAGGTTCACGGACTGGAGGAAGTCCGGCAGCCGCCGCCGCACCCTGATTGAGAAGGTAGGCGAGCCGGCGTCGGGGCCAGAGGCCTCGATACCCCTGTTCACGATCTCCGTCGACAGGAGCGTGTGCTCGCCGGCCATCCTTGCTCTGCTCACTCCCCTGCTCTCCTCTGCATTCCATGAGGCCATTAAGAAGAAGCAGATGGGTGGGGGAGAGTTAATGCTGCCACCAACCAAGGAGGAGAGCAGTTGGAGCCGCCATTAATTCCCATCGATTTGAAGGTGCAAGCATTTGAATGCAGAAAACAAAGTCGTTCTGGATTCCTTCCACTCTAATACCCTCGATTACTAGATCTGTTCCTCTGCTGGACGGGACCAAGAACTACTATTGAATTGATTGTCATCTGCCATGCCTGCCTTACCAAAATTAGGATCTCGACGTTCCAGATGATCGTCACCACCCGACTCTATCTAATATATTATTAATATAAAATAAAATTTAAACATTATTAGGGTGGTAAACGAACTAAGCTTTGTGTTGTGCCTAGCCAGTCGAGCGTAAAATGAATCAAACTGGTGTTCAAGCTTGGTTCAATCTTGACTTGAGTTTGATTTGTTTAGTTAAGCTTGATATTACAAGGTTATTTGTTCATGTTAAGAGCTTTTCATTTATTTACAAGTTTGATAAGAGTTTTATTGATGAATAGGGTTCACAAATTTTGTTCGTGGACATTGTTCACGAGCATTGTCTATGAACAGTTCACAATCTCTATTCATGAACATTTAGTTTGTTTATTTAATTTAATGAGTTGTTCAAACTTATTCATTTGATTGATCTTGTATATGTTGAACAAACATAAACAAACTCTTACTAAACCAAATACTAAATTTGCTTTTGATTCATTTACAACCCTAAACATTATTGACCTTTAAACTTAAATTACCCTCCCTAATTATATCAAGGAAAGGGATGGAGGTTAGATGACTAGTTGTGCATATAAATCCTATGAAGGTTTTTCAAAGTCTTAAAAATCTTATGAAGGGTGTCATGCATATCCTTTTCTGTTATCATATAGTATTTTGATTTTGCATCATATTTTATGAATTTTAGAGTATGCTCATCATATGCTATGGTTTCAAAGATTCTCATGTACAACAGGTTTTAGAATCGTACACCATGATTCTATGAATTATGAGCTATGGATTTCATGATCGTAACGAAGGTTCCTTGTACAGAGACCTCATGGAAGGGGACTTTAAAAGGTACCAAAATGGTGAAGTAAATATGTTTTGATAATGAGCACTGTAGCACTTCTAATACCTATCGAACTACTTCAATGAAAGTAGTTGAAATGTTGATAGATCACTCTTCTTCCTTGTGCAAATACAAGAGTTCAGTTAATTGTTAAAAAGTAGTATTAAGATTAGCATTTTTAACCACATGCTTGGCCTTCTGGATATGAGTTGGATTGGATCGGCATTAGCTTAGGGGTGGCAGCTTGTTTTATGATTCATAAATGATCACCTACTCACATTGAATATGCCATTGGATGTCTAGCATATGACATGGTTAGTCAACCATCTTCAACATGTAAATAAATTTTGCCTTTTTACATAAACTTTTGAGATTTTAACTAGTAGAGTTACTACATGTCTACTTTTTAGTTGCTTTCTTAAATTATATAGATTTAGTTTGTTCTTTTGATTGATACCTACTCTTTTTCTTAGCAGCAAAATGTCTCTCTTTATTTGTTATGATCTGTAAAACATTAATTTCTAGATCACCAAAGTCAGGTAAACATCGAAAAAAAGGGTAGGAAAAATGGCAGTAAACAAGCCAAGCCACAGCTCATCTGAGTTATCCATTCAATGTTTCATTATGCTTAGATAATGAATGAAGATGTGCAGAGACTACTTGTCAGATTATCCTTGCAATATTTTAAATGTCCTTTGAATTTCATTTTGCCGCTCAACTAACGATATTTATGCAATGCAGGTGTAGGCAAGGCCATTTACACAGATCTGATACGCGGGTAAAAACTATCTCACCGCAGGTTAAACACAAGAGCAAGCATCCAGGATAGAAGGTGGCTAGCTAGCAGTTGCACAATTTCCACAGGTTAGTGGACCACTCCCTCTATTTTGTTATAATTTCACTATAACAAGAGCTATAGTTGCTTTTCAAATGTTCACCTTGTTTTTCGATAGTAAACCCCGATAAATTTCTTTCCTCAAATCATCTTTGGCATTCATATGGAGACATCATTTATGTTTCATGTCTACCAGTTATAGTCCCACCAACACAACATGCTGGCACAACACACTTATGATTCTGCTTGTCGGCACCATCTTGCCAGCTTGTGGATCAATTGAAGCTGACTGCTAAATCGTAATGCTTTAGGCGATACTCAGCAAGATAAATGCAATACTTATGTCTTACTTACATTAAGGCAAGCATCAACTTGATAAGCCTGCCGTCCATCTCCCTTAGAATTCAACCTATTCATTAACTCATCGCCGAAGAGATTATTAGTTATGGCATAGCATAAGGTTATAAACTAGCTAGTGATTTGGATAGTGAGAGGTAACAGTGTCAAATGTGCCGGACCACCCATACCTCGACACAATTTGGGGTCACTTCACATGTTATCATGGGCTCCGATTCACCTCTACTCGAAGCCTCATTCGTTGGCAATGAATCATTGCCCCTTCTTCATACAATGTGTAGGCCAACAAACATCCTTGCACAGTTGCAAGTCTGTGTCCATTTATCATCAAATTCTAAATGAGATTGATTGCGACTATAAATGCAGTGGAACGAAATCATAGTCGAAAAGTTTGGTTGGACACTGATGAACTCTATCTAATGTTCATCCTGAAAATCTTATAAGTTGTTGGCAGGCGAATTAAAGTTGCTTCCAACAGCTAACTGCGATAATGACAGAACAAAGAGTTGGGTCAATAGTCTCTACCAGTGCATACTAAGGAAAATTGAGACCATTAGATCATCAAGTTCATCATTAATTCAGATTATCCTCGATCTAAACTCTCCACTTCATTACAGATTATCGCGAAAGGCAAGTAAGTTACAATAGATACGCGAGAATAGGTTCGGTGTTGGCATGAATCGTATTAGGCATGAAAGTTCACCCAAATATATATTAATGAAGATAGAGTATTAATGTAACATAAGTCAAGTTGAGAGCTTGGATTTTGTTTACTTGTGCATAAAATTTCGAGGTAAATCTTGTTTAATTGCTTCTCTAAGAATTGGAACGAAAGGATCCAAAGCTCTTTACACATGCATCTTTTGCTTCAATGGAAAGAATTTTGGCTTAGAAATCTTTTGCTTGCAACTGGGCAAAAATTGTCAATTTCCATAGAGGAGCAAGAGAAATGTCGATTTTTGCGGAGCTTGGAGCTTGTTGTTGGGTCAGCATGGATCGAGCTATAGGTCTGTGCCGAATGTGAGTGATTCGGTTAAGGGAGACAAGGGTATCTTGGTGATTTTTAAGTTGAGTTTAGTCCCTAATTGGACTGTTTTTAATAACTTTGGGAGCTCACTTGGGCTCAAACTGACCTCAATTTAGAGTTAAATTGGAGCCTAGTTGAATCAGTGGTGAATTAGTTCGGTTCGGTTCGGTTCAATTGTTGATTTTTTTTTTTCGTTCAACAAGTATTTTAGGGTTTCTACAGGTTGTCTTTCTTCTTCTCAAGTTCTTGTTGCTGCTAGGTGAAACTCATCTCCATAACCTTGGTTCTATAGAGCTTGGGATATAAAGGGCATTTGTAGTAGAACATTGAAATTAAATCTTCTTAATATTTTTTTATAAAATAAAAGTGGTCTTTTGACATTCTTTAAAAAATTGTTTTTTACTCATTTGATTTTTAATCGAACTTGTCAATCCCTAAAAAAAAAAAATAATTTGTCAATTTAATTTTAAATTTTTTTATAATACACGTATTTAACTCTTACAATTCAATTAATTTTGAAGGTAATTAGTTTGATTCCATGAAAATTTTTTATCGATCATCAGAGTAAATTGAGAAGAGTAGATGAGTCCTAACAAACAGTCTAACGTCATTAATTTTTCAAACTACCTAGATATAATGTAAATCTCGAGTGATTTGAATTTTCATTATTTAGGGAATCCGTCTCACTCTTACCATCGGACCATAGTATCCAAGGTAATTTAATTTTAGTTTAAGCTTATATACACAATTAAAATGTTAATTATTATAATTTTTATAACTATTTACTTTTTATATTTAGTAATCTATTCTAAATCTTAAATTATAATATTTTTATTATTAACCTCAATAAGGTGGTCATTGACCCATTTTTATTTAATTTACATTTATTTTTAATTAACAATTCTCAACCAAATCAATTTTAAAAAATTTAATTTACTTTTGATTCATTTTTTTAATCAACTGAAATAGTTAAATTTATTTATAAGTTCGTTTTAAATTCAATTCTAGTTTAATTTCTTATAAACTGAAATACTTTAATTCAACTATAAGCTTTTAATTAAACAAATAAATCAAACAATAAAAAAACTCCCTATCTTTCTCGCTGTTTATTCAGTCATTTTTTTAAAAAAAAAATCATGTATATTTTCAGACTTCCACATAAACATTCTCTAAATTTATTTTTTTTTAAAACAATGAATACAAAAAATTATACAATTTACATTATTCAATTTAGAGAAAGTTAAATTGAAAAATCAAAAGTGATCCGTTTATTTCTAAATCATCGAAAGCATATTTTATTTTAATTTTTTTATTAAAAAAATATCTCACTTTATATTATAATTTTTTAATTTTATTTTTTTTATATTATAATAATTATAATTTCATAACTACTGCAATAAAATTTAAACTATTACAACTATCAAAAAAATTATAACGGCTATAATTTCAAATAATTATTATAATTATAATAATTATTATAATCATTACAACTATAAATAATTATTATTTTAATAATAAAATTTTATCCTAATATATTAAAAGATATTTATATTATTTTATAAAAAATATTAATGAAGTAAAATATTCTTTTAATAAAAAAAATTAAAATAAAATACCCCTTTGATTTGATGACTTATTCAATTCACCAGACAAGTAAAATATCTGATTAATAATAATAATAATAATAATAATCTCAACAAAATTTGAACAAATCCTCTAAAAATTTCAGAACATCTGAGAACTTGTAGACATATTTCAAAACCCTAACAAAAACCACAAAAAATAAAGAGAAATAATAAAACCTAAAAACAACACAATCAGAATCCCCTTGATATTTTCAACACACATGAAAAACATAGAGGCATAACAGAGTATGAGCTCCCCCAACAAGTTCTTACCAAACCCTACAAATCCCTTCAAGTCTACATAAACATCTCCAGATACAAATTCTACATGATAGTATTAAAACATATACTAGAAGTAGTATGGAAGAAAATAAAGAAACCATAAAATGCAAAGGAACAAGAAGCCCATTACTGAGCTGTGGAATCACTAGTAGTACATCAGCTGCTGGGCTGCACCAGCATTTTGGAACCCGCCATCATAGAGAGCCTGGCTCGCGCCCACACCCAGTCCCATGGCAGCCTGCTTCATGGGAAGTTGGCCCGGAGCTTGCATCAGTGCCTGGTTCGCGCCCAGCTTGCTCAATGCAAGGGCGCGATCATAACCAAAGAGGTCAGCTGCGGAAAGTCCAGGGAATGGAGCGGCCGCAGGTGGGGGGAGCGGGGTGGAGGCTATCCCAGGTGGAGTTGGTTTGCTACCCCATGAACACTGAAATGCAAACAAATTGATATAATTAAGTCCGCGCGACATGTATACTATACATACATTTCAACAAAATGTGAAATCCATCATGTGATGTCAGCTCCTCGACCATTTGTGAGCAGGTAAATCGAAAAATAACAATTGATCACTACGAGGGAGGACATTATCTCGATTTCGTTGAAATTCGACCATTACCCACTTCAACAAATCTACTCCGTAGTTACCAACTCAACCATGACTCAGGAACATGTATACTATGTGTACATGAGATATATGGGAGCATTGCAGATGTTCCGATACGAGTAACATCTACCTTTCATATGTGATGTAGCTCCGTGGTACATATATGGTATATTGCCAACATGAGAAATTCAGGCTTTGGCATTTCCCTCGGAAAAAAATTCATATTTTGCAGTGCTCAAGAAATATATCTCGACAAAAGAGCAGGCTTCAGAATGCTGAGAGTAACAAATCATACCTTAATTGGCTTTCCACAGAAAACTCGGCCATTTCCCAGTTGGATAGACAAAGCAGCTTCAGAATGGTTACTGTATCTCACAAAACCAAACCCTTTTTCGCGTTGTATGCGGACATCTTCAATCGCTCCAGCACCTAAGGCATGGAAATAACGGTGGAGATCAACTTGAGTAACCTGCCATTTTCACATACAGTGAGATCAGAAAGTGAGAAAGAACATGATTAAGTAAATACAAATAATTTGTAAGATTTTTGGATAACATATTACCTTCGTAACCGAGGGAAACATGAAGAGAAAGAAAAGCGAGCAACGAGGAAGGAGACAGAAGAAGCTTACCTCATGAGCAAGATTACCAACATATACAGTTGTGTATTGTGGGTTATTCTCTGGGCCATCATCATTTGCATTTTCTTGTACATCTTCTGCACAGGAAATTTATCAAGGCGCAATGATCAATCAGAACGGCACACAAAGAACTTCGATAAAGACAATGAAATGCTCTAGGACTTGGGCAACAGTTATCGAACTTAAAAAATAGACTAGTAGTTATCGAGAATGTTTGCAACGATAATGTCATTACATATCAAGAAAGTAGTTATTATTTTATCACCCAAAGGTTCCCTATATGGTTTCATTTAAGTATTTTATGCGGGTAGTAGTTTCAGTTGAATGGCTCAAGAGCTTGATGTCGCCGACATTCACAGTTCAACCAGAGAAGTGGGAAGTAGCAACCATAGATCCATTCCATTTCCCTTTCACCCATCTCTAAATTGCACCACTCGCAAGTCGTTGCTAGATGACTAAGTACTCACTGTTAGGAATGCTGAGAATATTGTTATGTGTAGGACCTAAGGTTTAGGAAACTAATGTCTGCTAGAATGGTACAACGTATAGGCACTTGAGATTTACGACACTAAAACGTCAGTAGTTAGATCTTTACCAGATTCTGAGAAAGCCAAGATTTTTTTAAACTAAATTTTGTAATTTGAGAATTAACAAAAACTGCACTGTGATTGCAACAGATCATGATGCCACCCACCTGCAGTAGATCCATTTGTTAGTTCCAGGACACTTTTTGAATCTGAACTTTGTTTCTCCTCATTAGCATTAGCTCCCTTTGTAGCCCAGTTACAACGAATTTGCCGACTGCCAAGCCACTTGCCTACATCAACACATAAGACAGTGGAGTGAAACTCTAGCAACTAATCATAATTTAGTACAGATACAAATTACATATTTCAACAGTCGAGTGCAAGAACATTAGTAAGGCAAATTCCATAAATTTAAGCATTGTAATTTGTGCGATGAGCATGACTACAATCATCAAGTCCACAATGAACACAATAATCACTGAAAGTATGTCCAACTCCTAAACAATCAGGTATAAGAAATAATGTAGTTACATAAGAAAAAGTAAACAGCGACAAGAAAAAGAGTAACTCACCAGTCAAGTCATTTATGGCACCTTGAGCATCCTGCAGCATAGTCAAAATGTTCAGTGAACAACAATAAAACATGGTGACCATAGGCCTAATTGTCGACCAACCTGTTGGTTCCGGAAAGAAACAAAACCAAACCCTCTTGAACGACCAGTTTTTTGGTCCCACATGACCCTTGCATCCCTGTGATGAAAGGAGAGGAATCAAATAACTACTAGTTAAATTATGTAGAAAGGTATCAAGAACAAGCCAGAGACCTATTGACTTTTGGAACAATGACATTATATATCAGTAGAAAAATTGTGAATACTTACGAGCAGCTTGGATATACAGAGAAGCATGCGAACAAAGTAGCATCTGTAATCTCAGGGCTAAGATCACCAACAAATATGTTGTACTGCCCTATATGTACCAAAATTAGAATTGTCAGTGACTAAGTAAATTTCCAACACAGCTCAAATCCATCTAAACAGCATGAGCTTAGCAAAGGATATGGACTATTAACTAACCTGATGTGTCCTCTCTTTGCCCACTGGCATATGCCCAGTTAACCTTAATAGGTTGACCAAACCTACAAGGGGCAATGTAACCATTTACTATAATAATAAGAAGACAAAGAATACAAACCAAATCAAATTGACCAACTTACAGCTGCCTCCCATTAAGTGTCATAATTGCAAGAGCAGCTGAACGACGATCAAAATAATCAACAAAGCCAAAGGATGACTGCAAGAGGCAAGACAACAATAAGCACATAACATTAAAATGTAGCACATAATGCACTTAATCACTAGCCTAAAAGTGTGTTACGTGTGTTCTTCCACATCACAAGACAAGCATCCTGCCAAGAGAGCATTGGTGTATGGCAGCACATATCAACAATGTCACATGCAATGCCATGCATCAACTAAAGGAGTGCTCCACAGGGTTAAACCCACTATCATGAGAGACTTGGGCATGAAAAGTCATATCAACCGACTGAAGGCAATATTAGACAATAAGGATGATTAATGGTTGACAGGATTTTGCCGATAAATAAGATCTACTGCTGTTTTCATGCATCAACTTGCCATGAATCTCAGGATCTATTTCACAGAAAGAATTAGGTCGGGTAGGATTGCACGGTATGATAATCTAAATCCAACTATCCCAAACAAGGCTTAGTTGCCGACATGCAAATAAAAGTGTAGAATGGGGAAATATGACCAGATCACAAGGGTCTTAGGAGAGATGGAATCGCTATATATTTACAACAAGGATGAATACTGCACAATGGGAAAGAAACCACTTACTATCGATGCCTTTATGCCCATATGAACTTATTCAAAAGAGTAGATATCACCTACACAACTTACAGTGTGAGAGATAGAATGTCTATTCAATTTTATTTAGTGGCTCAAAATCAGCATCAATCATGGAATATAGGAGGAAGAGTGGAAATCAGTCTCTTTGCATCAATAAACAAGACTTCGCATAAGTATCACAATATTCTTTCTTGATTGACTCCTGTCCCCCATATCACCATATCTCCTTTCATTGCATCTCACCTCCTCCTCTACCACTGATGCCCATCTCCATCTCCCTCGATAAATCGACTCCACTCTAACCCCCTCATTGTTCAACTCTTTTGCTCCCTTCTCCACTTGAGTCAAGGCATTGACAGTGCCAGTCATAGCAGTGACGACTGTCTATTTTGCTCACTCTAGGCAGTGATTTAATACGGAAGACCTGTATGGGCAGGCACACAGCAGCCTCAAGTGGCGCAGTGATCTCCTCCTGGCTGATTGGTTTGGTGTGGAATTTGCTCCATATCATCATCAGAGTGGAGAGTGCACCATGCCTGAATTAAGAGCAAAAGCATGTGGTTGGAGGTGACAGTAGCATTAGCCAACAGTGGATCCTCGAGAGCCCCAAGTCTGATTGGCGCACTGGATTCTCTTCTTACACTGGGTTCTCCCAAGTTAGGGAAAATTTATCTTTTCATTCCATTCCACAATACAACTAAACATAAGAATGGAATTTAGCATTCTATTTATGATTCTCTCCAATTCATTCCATTTCAATTCCTATTCCCGTTAAGATACCATTCCATTAATAGGTACCAAATGCAACCTAAATGGTGTATGCGAAATGAAGGGGAAAAAGGATAACCCTTTGCCAAATGATTTTCAAGACAACACTATGTCTTACTATTAGATACTAAATTAAAAACAGACACACACACACATTCAATACTCGAGGATATTTAAAGAACAAATGATGCCAAAATATGAACTAGCTGTCCTTCAAACCAAAATTATTCTGTCAGACATGTCTTGTGATGTAACAAAGAAGTGTTTGTCCTGGCATGCAACATCACTTAGTTTTGTAATTGACACAACAATTTCCATGAATAGGCATGTATAAATTTCCAAGTGGCATATCCAAATGGGCATCTTTAATAACAAACTTAAGTTTGGCTACAAATAAAAAAACAAAAAAGTTGGCAATAAAAAATTGAAAAATCAATGGCTTAGCAAGGTCTAAAAAATCTATCAAAGTAGTTAGATGATTACCCTCTTTTGACATTGAGATTTTAACTAACCTTCTCTTTCCTAATAAGCTTACATCCCTCGACAAGACCAGTACTTTGAAAAACTTCTTGAAGAAGTGGTTCAGTAACTTGAAGATGAACATTGCCTACATAACTGCAATGTAATTACATTATAGAGGAGGCAAATCAATTAGATTCAATCACATCATTGAGCAAAAAACAAAAAATCAAAATTGCAAACACATTGAGCAAAATACTAAATATGCTTATTGATAGCAAATATTCAAGGACCGTAGCAGTATCAACAAAGTTAAACATGATAAGAGCTTCTCGTAAAAGAAGAGAGTTATATGCTTGATTACTTGTTTCGAAAGGTCATTAAGAAACTTCATTAATGATATGGCTATGGAAACCGGTATAACAGCTATATAAAAGCAGGAAGAGTGAAATAACAACAACTAAACAAAGAACAAGTAAGGGAACCCACGGACTAATGCACAATCTAGAGAGGATATAGCACAATGTATACGAACAAATAAAAAAATGAGCTAATGAGACTTACACACTCCGGCATGTGCTTGGGTCAAATCTAGGAGGTAGATTTCCACTTAGGATAGGCTCTATCTGTAAAACAGTAGCAGAAATTAGCAACAGAAACATCAGCCACGAAACCAAAACAAGTTGCCAATGCAAAAGTCATTGTAAGCAAGCTTCAAAAATAAAAACTAGCAGAAAGTTCAACCATTCAATATGAAACCACAAGCAAGAAAAAAACAGATTTCAGATAATCTCACATTTAACTTGCACTAACGAGCAAGTAATTGTAATGAATAGGCAGACAGGAACTTCCGTAGATAGATAGGAATTGAAGGGAAAATACCCAGTTAATCGTAAAAGTCATTAAGAAACATGTATAGACGCGAATTGGTCACTGATAGGTTAAATTAACAACCGAGATGAGCAGTCCCCAAAGCAAGAAACAAAAGTTTCTCAGAAAAGTCAGAGAATAACGTTAATAAATTCTGATAGCCATACGGATAAAATAACACGGAACCACATATGAAGGGAACTCCAAGAACAGAGCTTATCCATTCCAAACGAGTCAATCCCACCTCCCTAAAACTGTTCATGAAGCTCTATTTTTAAAAATCCAACTGAACATCACTCGTTTCCAGCACAAAATCACTACCATCGCAAGCCACAAAAGAACTACAATTGAGTAAACAGAAAATTTTACACTAAAACAGGCCTTTTACTAAAATTTGTTCAAACGCATCAATCCCACTTACCAAAATTGCTCATCAAGCTCTAACTTTAAAAATCCAACTAAACATTTCCCGTTTCCAGCAGAAAGTAACTACCATCCGCAAGCCACAACAATTGAAAAGAACCCCGATAGGTCAAAATCGAAGAATGACACTAAAAGAAGACTTTTTACTAAAAATCTGGTCAAATCGAGAGAGAGACAGACATAAAGCGAGTAAAAAAAGGTAATTTTTAGTAACGCAGCGACTGAAAAGAAGGGAAAACAGTAAAATTACATTAAAAGGGGATTTTTAGTAAAAGCCACTCACGATAGCAAAAGATGGACGAAAAAACAGGCAAGGCGAGGGAGGAAGAGACCTGAGGACCAGCCAGGAGGCCCGGGTGAGGATAGAGCGACTGCTGCTGTGGCTGCTGCTGCTGGAGGAGGAGGGCATGCTGCATCAGCGCCTGCTGCTGCTTGAACCTGAGTTGCTGCTGCTGCTGCTGCTGCATCGTACCTCGCGCTAGGGTTCTTCAGTACCACTCCAATTCGAGCTCGATCGAACCGAGCGAGATAGAATTAGGATTTAAGAAGGAAAAAAGAAAAGAAAAAAAAAGAAAGAAAAAAAAACCCTCGAGATCGAGGGGGGAAAGAGGAGGAAGAAGAGAGAGGGGGAAGAAAGGGAGAGCGCGATAGGGCTCGAAATGAGGGGGGAAGGCGAGGGCTGCGGAGGCGAGTATTTAAAGAGGGACGAGATAATTTGGGAAGCGGCTCACTGGTGACTGGACCATTAGTCGTGACGTTGGTCGTGATTTAAGTCGTGGAAATATAATGGCCGAAAATAAATAATTAAAAAGGCGCCCTTATATTTGTTAGCCACAAAAAGACGCCCTAGTTTTTTGAAAATATCAATAAAAAATGCTGTTTTTTCGATTAAATTTTAGTTTAAAAAAATGATAATCCGAGTTAGTCGCATTGACTCAATCCCTGGGGTGAACCGGTCCGACCCCACGGAAGTTTTCCATCGACCACCATGGTAAATCGAGAAGTGCACGCAATACGCAATAGCTGGGGATCGAAACGGATGTTTGAGTGACAACGTGGATTTCCTACCGTGGCACTATAGCCCCGGGGATAATTAAATTTTAGCTTAAATTGCTAGAGTACAGAGTTAAATTACTTCTACGTAGTAAAAAAAAATTATTATGACTTAATCAAAAATATTATAATTTAATTAAATTCACTTCAAATATTATTGTAGTTTTGATAAAACTGTTACATGTGTAAGTATAGGATTTTATAACCTCGAGATATAATTGAGTTGGTTATGACAGAGTAGAGTTGTTGAAGTGAACAAAGATCGAATCTCGTCAAAGTCGAGGTAATATCCTCCTCCGTCATAGTCAATTGCAACTTCTTGATTTACCTTCTTATAGATAGTCATGGGATTGATTATGTAGGAAGGCTGGGATAATGAATTCTACCTTTTTTTTATTGAAGAAGGATTTTATAATACAATTATTATAACAATGTAAGATGAAAATGAGATGACGTTGTTTTAATATTCTATAAAATTATTATATTTTTCATCCTCATTTTTATTTATCATATGCATCCTCATGAAATATTCAATTTTCATTTTCATTCTTAAATTCATCTGAGGATTAAATATATTCTATATTAATAGTTTTTTTATTTCATTAAATAATCAATTTATTTCTCATTTCATAATTAATTTTAAGTGTTAATCAAAATCATCATATTTATATTTAAAAATCAACATGTTAAGTTTTTAGGATATTTAAAAATCAACACTATCAGATTCTCCGTCACATTCAAAAGAAATTATCAACCTTATCTACCCTTGTAGGATAATAAAAATAAATGATACCTTTTTAATTTTTGAAAAAAAAAGTCGTTGATGATTTTAGGTTGGGAGTTAAGAAAAGATTGAAAACGTATATTAATATTTTTTTTGTTTTATCCTTTATATTTTAGAATAATTTTATAGTTTATAAAATAAAATCAAAATATCTCATAACCTTTTTTGGATCAGTAGTCTTTCATTGACTAAAAAGAGATAGTAAATGGTTATTGATTATTATTGTAGAACCCGAAATTCCACTCTCAAAAAAGTTTGTTGCAAGAGTGCTTGAACCACTTTGTTCGAGTAATTCCTTCGATATGATATGTTTCTCCTTAGTTATAGCAATCAAAAGATGTTCCATAATTATTTGAAAGTTAAGTTAGCATGATTAAATGATTATATAGTTATTATAAGATAGATATTGTTATAATAGATAATAGATAATCATCGAATCTCGATGAAGTCACGAAAACTAATTATAGTTTCTTGATTTACCATCTCATAAATAGTTATTAGATCGATCGTGTGAGGGCGTTGGGTGATGGATTTCATCTTTTACTATAATAATTATAGGAAAAGTATAATTACTTGGATCGATCTAGCTACCATGGTGATCAACTTTTGGCTTAGACTTGACCATGGGTTTAGTTTGATGTGCGGACCTCATCCGAGCCTGAATCGTAACTGGCTTGGTAAGGTGCTGGGCTAGTTAATGTTCAAGGGTTCGTTAACCTGGGGTTAACCTCAAATGGTCGGCTTGATGATATATACCTGACACCTCTGACCCATCGCTCTGTCCGGCGGCGGCTTCCGGCCGGATAGTGGCCGGAATCCAGCGAATTTGATTGGAAATGCGGCCGTCAGTTTCGGGCGCCGGATTCAGGCCAAATCACGATCGGAGACCGACCGAGGAAGGATCGATGTCGGTCCTTCCTCGGCTAATCTTCGATCGCGATTTGGCTGGAATCCGACTACGATTTGGCTGAAATCCTACGCCCAAAATTGCCGGTCGCGTTTCCGGCCAAATTAGTTGAATTCTGACCACTGTCCGATCGGAATCCACCGTCGGACGGAGCGTCGGCGAGCGGCGTATCAATCGGGCTCGAGGCGACGGACGGGGTGGCGGTGGGTCGGAGGTGCGGAGGTATCACACATGGATCACATGGAATAAGTCGCACATAATATTATATATAACCACATAATATTATATATAACCAACTAAACTATAACTATTAACATTTGTATCTCAAATCACCTAGATAAATACGGAGTATCCTAATCAATTAAACTTATAACTATTAATGTTAGTATGTGTTAAGTTAATTATTTAATAATTAATATAATATTTTTATTTTATTATATTTTTGTTTTTAATAATCAGAAAAGACACTTATCCATTTAATAATTAATTAAGAATTTCCTTTTGCTATATGATATAGTCGGTAAATGATTTTATGAATTTACAATTTTAAAATTTTTAATATAATAATTTTGAATCACGAACGAAATTAGTATCTCAACAATGGGTTCAAATATTTTCTTCGGAAAGAACAAATAAAGAAACTACAACCTTGACTTATTTGATTAAGCAAAGCCTCTTGATTCGAACTCGAACCTTGAATTGGGTTACTTCATTCATTGGCCCTCGAGAGATCTAGTTGAGGCAGGACATGCTCGTCTTCCCGCTCTTCGAGTTCTTGGACAAACACAAGAAATCAAATGACGTTATTGCATGAATTTTTCCAAGGATTTAATCATGTTCCATCGATGACGGCAAGGTTTTGGGAGCGAGATTGATCTTGAAACATTAGAACATTCAACAAAGTTTTTTCATCAAAGTGATTTGTTTAGTAAATTTGACGGGAGCCAATTCCTTAGTAAGTTGCAAGAGTTGACCTTTTTTAACAGTCGATAACAAGAGTGGACTCCTTCAATAATCAATAATGTGAATTGATTCTTTTTTAAGTAAAGATTGATCTTGAAGTGATCGGTTCGATTTCATAAAATTTTTTCATCAACTATCAAATAATTCAGAAAGCAGCCCAATTTAACCGTCAACATTCTCGAGTACATCATCCAGTTGCAAAAAATCTTCAAACTTTACTGTAACTGAATTTCAAATGAAATGTTTAATTTATCATTGACTTAACCATCTCACTATGCTCCGGGGATTCGGATTGGATATACGACACAACAGACTTGTAGAAGAGGGCAAAATAAATAAAGACTGATCTTCGTAACATTGAAGCATTGGTCGATTTACCTCCCTCTTGGGACCGTAGTGGAAGGGGAGTAACTTAAAATGATCGACTGCTCCTCAGTAGTTGTTGGCACTTGATCGAGAGGTATAAATGAATTGCGCCTGCAAATTTTTGTAATAAGTTTTTGTTACCGGCTCAATAAAGTATTTAATTTGTATTTAAAATTATCAAATTCGAACAGAAAGAACTTTGATAATTTGATGCGAAGATGGCGAGATTGTTCTCTTCCATCTTTTGATACAATTTGGCGCCAGCTGCGAAGATGGCGAGATCGATGATTCGAAAACAATTATTTTGTTTAGTTTATTTGCTTCGGATTTCGTATATCAATCTCTGGCAAACGCCCGTCCAACTGTCCTGGACGTACATCAAACGACACGATAGTTGCCATAAGAGTAGCAATATATTAATGTAATTTTTTATTTTTATTTTTTAATAATTTAAATATCTAAATTTTATAATCTAATTAATTTAAAAAATTATCAATCCGTTCCCATAAAAATTTTCTATCAACCATAAAAAATAAATTCAAAAACATAATAGTCTAGCAATCCCAATAAATCTGAATTTCTTATACTTCTTAAATTTCTAACTCCAAAAATGCATGGAAGCTCAACGTGTTTATCATTGTATGATCATCTATGAAAAGATAAATTAAAAAATTATAATTGACTATTACAAAAAAAAACATTATCTTAATTTTACTGAGATTTAATTTTTCTTGAATGCACAAAGAGCTCATCGTGTATATCACTGTACCATAGTCCGAGACTATATTAATGTATAATTGAAGAGGATCGTATTATTTTAAAAAATATTTTTTAAAAAAAAACATTCTATTCTATTTTTTATTTTAAAAATATAGTTATTATAATCATTTTAGTTAAAATTCGTATTTTAAAATTAATTATCAATTTTATCATAACTTACTTTTTTATTCTATAACAAAAAATAAAAAGTGAATAGAGCCGTTAGTCCAATTTGGTAATTGAGGCATGCCCAACCTGACCTAACTTGACTTGCAGATTGGGTTAGGTAGAGGTGGCTCAACTTGTCGGTTGAGCTAGACAATTTAATCATGGATCGACCCAAACACATTAAATAATAATAATAATAATAAGTAAAAATAAATAAATAAAATAAAATAAAACAAGAAACCCTAAGTCAACTGTGCCTTGCTTACCAAGACACGAAGATTCCCGTCATGTTCTTCAACTTGTTCACCAAGGAAGTAACACATTTCAATGTAAACCGATCACTATAAATATGTAGACAACACGAGTATCTGAATTTGTGGGCACAATTTGGTAAGCAGAAGAAGACGACAAAGAAGAAGCATGAGGAGAGAAGGAAGGCAACATAGAATGGTCAGAGAAGGAAGGCAACATGGAATGGTCGTCTTTGAGAGGATGCCATACGAAAAACCCAAGCGGATTGCGAACAAGTTCGACGTTGTCCCGACAAGAGCTCTAGCGACCAAGGTGCCCCCCAAGCCCACCAACCACTCCCGATACATGAGCCGGTGTCGACACCGGCCAAGGTGTAATGGCTGTCATAGCCACCCAATCTCGAAGGCCCGACTCAAGACTAAAGGGAAGAACAAGGACCATGATCAAAAGCTTGTGCCATCGGCATTGACAGGACCGGCGAATGGACTCTTGGATCTCTTGACCGATGGTGATTGGGATAGTTACGACGATGAGAGTTGCGGTGACGAAGGTGAAGAGATGGTAGGCTTGGAAATGGGCACTACTAGCCGCGAAATAGCGATGAATGGAAATGATGATGAAGCAATGGGATTCTCCTTGGTGAGGTTTGTGTGGGAGTTGGAGGATGGTGGAAATTGGTGTGTTGTGGGAGAAGATTTGTAATGCTATTAGTTGCTATAACAAGTTTATATGTATGCGCGTGCGTGTGTGCGTGCACGCTTGTGCGTTATCATATCTAGTGGCATATCTATACGAGTGTGTGCATATGCGCGCGTAGACATCTACAGATCATGAATCCCTACAAAATTGCACACATGGTAAGGCATGAGCATGATCGAGAAAGAAAATTGCACTTAGTTAATGACAAATGCAAAAATAAATAAATACACAAGTACTTATTTTTAAAACAAAATTATCACTGATAGAAAGTCGAAGAACTGGCCGATACCTACTTTCGCGAGTCTTTCGTCTTACTTTTACTTACCTTCTTTCGCGAACTAGTCTCAGCCTCCGCCTCTTCAGCCTTCTGTTCGGCCTCTAGGATGGCTAACTGAGCAGGTTTCAGAGAAACAGAGTTACAAGCAGATCTAAAGGAATGAAAGGATTCTCGAAAGAAGAAGAAATGCATCCGTCAAATATGATCACCTCATCGAGTATCGGTTTGAGCTCCTTGTAACGAGCCTCAGCGAGATCAAAACCATCTTTCCGAAGTTCCTGATTACCGAAGTCGCAAAGCATGAATGAGTATGTGAGATTAGAATCAAGAACGAGAATAACAATCAAATGATGTTATCTTCATTCTTCAACCAATAACAACTGCTAAAGAACAGCACAAAGTTACCATAAATGATATTTGTTCATCTTGCTATCAAAAACTAAATTCAAAAAAAAAAAAAAAACTGAAGTGCCAACAATGATAAACAGATTTTAAATTATCCTGGAACGACAGAAATTTAATTCATAAGAAACATGATGACCAACAAAATAAATAGATTAGGAACACAGAGCCGATCTCACAAGGTATCGCAAACATGTAGGATGAAACAAAAAGTTAACTTGGATACTTCTTTGGAATACTTAGAGGGAAAAATGGAGAACATCAGATTTGCTCTTACTCGAGTCGATATATTATAAAACTTCAAAAAGCAGTATTACCTTTCCGGTATGTTGGGTGTGCTCGTGGGCGGCCATTTGCCAATACATACATGTTCTTCTATAGAAGTCTCTTAAAGTTTCTCCGGGCTTTGCAAGAAAAGAAACAGAAGAAATTAGAGAGTCCTAACGATAAGGCATCTTTGACAATTACTACGGTAATATTAAGCAGTATCATGGTCTCTATACCGACAAACACATGTTGAGATATTTTATTGAAGTCTTCTACATCTCACTAACATGAGCAATCAAAATGAAGGACTCGACGAACAAACATGGTTTGGCTAAAATGAATAGAGAACCAACCCTATAGACCAGATTGTTGATCATCTATTAGTTATTCACTTAAGCTTGACAACTAGAGGTTACAAAAGCAGTAAGAGCCAACTATTTAGTTAGGCTACTTAGATCTTATGCATTTACCCAAGGCTATATTGCTAGTGATATGTTGATCTTGTAAAATGGGTTTAAACGATAAATGGTTAAACTGCACGATAGGAAAGACCATTCTCTCGATCGCTCAAATGAGTGGATCCAGAGATTGCAGGCAAATGTTAAGCTTATTCTCGAAAAGGCCATTACTATGAAATAAATTGCCTACACTTTTCTGTAACTGAACCTGACAAGCCAGAATGATTTTAAGCGCACATGAAGAACCCTTGCGGAAACAAATTCAAGATCACCACTAACTAATATGATGAGACATCACCCACTTCCTCAAATAAATAAAAACAAGGCATTACATGACATAAAATCATACAAAGGTGTCAACTCTATATTGGCTTACCACAGTTCGTGACGCATGTAATGCTTAGATCATACAACTCTATATCGGCTGGTAATGTGGTTCAGTATCACAAGATGATAGTTCTATGATTAAAAAAAAAAAAGTCATGCAGCTGAAAATGAAGCTGGATCACTCGACACGAGCATATGAAGTAGTGTAGAAAGTCCAAACTATATTCAAGTCCCAAACTTAGGCCTAGAGAATGAAACTGGTTCTACTTCTGTTATATTTGGATGAAAATTGTTAACCAAATCAAAAAAATATAACAAAACAACATGATGCAATAAAATATTAGCAATGAAAGAAGTTTCAAAAATAAAATTACCACTGGCGTTCTCTGAGAATCTGAAAGACCAAGGCTCATTCTTATCTGCTCTATCCTGGCTCGTTTCTCTTTTCTGCGCAACTTCTTTCCTTCACCCCTTATAACAGAAACGGCGCTTCCCATATCCAATATAATTTTGCCACGGTCTGGATTCTTCTTCGCCCAAAAAAAAAGGGAAAAAATCAAGCTACTTGTGAGAGAATTAAAATTCAAAACATATAATGATCAAACATAGCATGAATTAGTTGGTTAGAGAGTTGAGAAATCACTTCCAGCAGAAGGTACCTGAACAATCCTAAAATATGCGGTTATTAAGCTATGAAATTAAGTCACGTAGTAATTAAAATGTGTCAACAGAAAGTTCAAAGACACAGTTTCTCACCCACACTACAATCATTACCATTGTAGAAGGGGAACATGTGAATTTCACACAATTTATAAACAAAGGTGTGCATGTTCATCGATCTGCATTTCTGCAGGTAGGCGCTGAAAAAGTCCAACACAGCATGGATACAATCGCCTGTCCTTAAGGCCTTAAAGTCATATATCTTAAAGTGCACATAACTTGACCCAAATAGGTTAGATAATGGCTTCTGAGTTTACACAAGCAGAGCACAGCATATCCGAACAAGTAGTTAATCTACGCCATTAAGTGTTGCATCAAAACTTCATGATATTCTCTAAGATTCCTGTTTCTATCAGAATTTTGGAGACATGTACAGGATCAGCATTTAGCTGAGGGCATCATGGTACTGGACATTATACAGTGAAACAACCAACATGCCAATCTGTACGACGCATAGTGTCACAGGTGTCAATCATCAACAAAAGTATCCCACATTGAGCTGCATGATAAACATATCTTGCATACCCAAAAGGATCAATCTCTTCTTCATGCAGGAAATAAGATAACTATCAACGGTTAATTTCATTTGCTAGATTGTATATAAACTCATGAACTATTCTAAAGTGACAATACCAATAATAATAATATTGGTTGAACATGGATGTATCCAACAGAAATATATCAAACTTATTCAAATATATTACATATGGTATATGAGTTAAACCATATCACGTGCCAACTAAACCTACATATTCTAACACTCCCCTTAAGATTAGAGCATAAATATTAAGGGATGCTCATTGTTATACAAAAAATCTGCAATGAGACAAATACAATGCTTAAGGAAGATAATAAAAATGCAACAGTAATGTGCCAATTGAGACTTTAACAGCACAGCTCTGGGTTGAAGTTGATGAGTTGATATGATCAATCAAATCTTCTTGGCTATACTCTTCTTCCTTAGTTCTCTCTCAAAGTGATGTTGAATCGAAGTTTACAAAAAAGAAGAAAAAAAGCTTGTAGTGTTGCTCAGAAAAAAAGAGATAATTCAGGAATCCAGTATCTACTATTTGAGAGAAAAGAGGAGAATATCAGGAGAAGATCGAGGCAAGGCCTGATATTTACTCCAAGGGAAGGAAAATTTTCAAAGAAGAGATCAAGTAAAATCTTATATTTATTCAAAAAGAAAGAGTACACTAAAAAAGGAAATGACAACAGAAAGATCAAATGAAGGTTCAATATTACTAGGAGAACAAGGAAAAGATAACAGAGAAGAAACCTAATAAAGTTTGATATCAAGTCAAAGTGAAAAGACAGAGAATGCCAAAAGAGAGAAAATCATTGATTTCTATTTCAAAGTTGCTATCAAAGGAGAAATCCTAGGAAAGGCAAGTAAATTTTACATAAATATACACTTCTAGAAGATGTCAGGATAGAGCAGGTCAGCAGTCTATCATAACTTTGAGAGAATAGCTATGTTGGAAAAGAAAGATAGTAATTAGACTTTCTAAAAACATTGCAATTAAGAGATTAAAAAAATATAAATGTGAAAAAATAAATTGATGAAAATATTAAGAACCTAGTGGTACATCAACTTACGACAGAGGAAAGAAGACAAAGATATGTCGACCCAAATTCTGAACTGATCTGGACACATCAGAATTAGATGTAAATGTGGTTTAGCTAGATCATCTAAACTCCGAAATAATCAAACTTGCATGAAAGAGACCAAATCTAACTTGGTTTGTCAGCAAGAGGAAATAGAGCAAATCAATGTTGTTGGCTCTTGAAGGACAGGATCTAAGGGAGGTTCAGGGAACGCATAATGAAGAAGAGCAAGTCAAGGTTGTCAGGCTCGTGGTCATGGATCCAAGTGTGTGGTGGCTGAAGGTATGAGTTGTAATATGAGCAAAATAAGACACAGATGCAGAATAGATCATAATGGACTTCAGAGCCATTGGATATCACTATATCAGGAGCATCGGACAAGGAGTTGTCCAGAGAAGGATGACTCAAACTAGTACTCAAGTATTGGATGCACTCTATGATTACCTATGTCAAAAAAACATGAACACATTCTCAAGTTCCACTAGAAGGTGCTCTGGTTACCTTCAGGATCAGTTGAGATCACTTTTCATATTTCCTCTATTTCTATGTTTTCCATTATTTTTCATGAATTTCCAAAATATTTTTAAAATTTAGAAATAGTTTTATAAAATTTTTAATCAAATTTGAGTTTGACGATTCAAACCTAGATTGATCAGATGATATTAGATAGGATTACATTTTCTTAATTTCTAAAATTTATCATAGTTTTAAATATCTTGTAGTTATAACCCTAATAATTATTATAATCTGATTCAAATTAGGTTAATCTAAGAAAAGAATTCTAAAACCCAAACTGATGCACAAAATCCTTTTTTCGTTGTTGCTGTTCCGGTTTTTAGGCCCATCACAATGTTTGGCATATCAACACCACTGTGACATAGAGCAACTAGCTATTAATTCCAATAGTGAAACAAGTTATCAACTAGAAATTATGCACAAGTTACATTGGACTTGTCCGTTCAAGTTTGTTGTGTGAAAAAGACAAGAACATAAGTAATTTTTTGTGATTCTAAAACACGAAACAAAAAAATTATACACACACAACCAACCTCATCATCATCATTGTCATCATCTTCTGTCTCATCACTATCACTGCTGCTACCTTCTTCAGTATCATCATCGTCATTGTCGTCTTCATCATCATCATCCTCAGACACTTCTAACCACTCAGATTCAGATGCCTAAATATAGTAGAACAGGAAAACAGTACAAATAAACATCTAACTAACTTTTACCAGGACATTAAGATAAATTTTTAAAAAATGTAATAACAAGTTCCCATGAAATTTAAAATGATATAAGCAGATTTCTCCTTGATGGCACGCATATCCATTAAAATTGTCAAATTCCACATAAAAGGAAAAATCTGATAGCTAGAAACAGAAGAGAAGGTTATACATTTAGGCTTAGGTAACAGTGAAAGAGAAAATAACACAACTATAGCAGCAAATTGCATCTTCTATCCAGAGTACCAATATAGTAAATAGCAAAATGTTACTAAACTACAAAGATGTTTGAGATACAAACCTGTTTGATGCACTTCCACTCATCTAATTTGCTAAGGTTAAGGGAGTATAAATCATCCAGCGTGATCTCACGATCTTTAACTTCCATCATTCCACCATACAAGTAGAGTGTATCTTTCCCAACAACCATGCAAGAATTAATTCGTCCACAAGGCTTTGCTGCCTATAGTTCAAGAATGGTTGGTGAATATGAAGGTGAAGTTAAAAATAAGACAGATAAGTGTGTAGAAGTAGGTAAGCAGTGAACCTCAGAAGAAATGGATGTTTCTAACCCAGAATCAACACATAGTCCTTGCACTCTCACATCAGGAACCCTTTTTGGCATTGCAGAATGAAAGGAGAGATTCTTGGCCAACTGATGAGAAACCTCATCATCACTGTCTCCAGTAGCAACTGCTCCATCATGATTTACCATATTCTCATTCCCATTATCATCTTCACACACCTCTGCATCTTCTTGAATTTCCTTTCTCGGAGCATTAATCTCGACTCCTTTTAACTAAAAAATAGAAAAGAATAAATTAGAAAAGTTTGGGCGCACAAATCTTTAAAAAAACTTAAACAGCAAGGGAAAGATACTATCAAGAAGCATTGTAATAGTGGGGATAGGGTTTACTTATTCCCAATTAATCTCATGCACATGTAACCCTCAAGCCAAGTAATATTTCAGTAACTAACAATTATGGGCGGTCACCATTCAATTTATGAGTTTGGTGAGGGAAATTGAAGCCACCACTAGATATTTTAGTGTAGAAAATCTAAACCGAAATTGAACCAAAACCATTTCAGCTTAAAATAGTTGATTAAAAATAAATATAACAATTAACAAAAAAACCAAAAATTAGTTTCCAAACAACAAGCCCACTGAGCTTATTACTAAAAATTATTATAATTTAAGATTTAAGTTAATTAGCGAATTTAAAGTAAATAAACAATAACCCATGATGATTATCTATAATATAAAAAAATTAATGGTTTGGTTCACTTTTAATGGCTTGTACAAGTTCGAACTAGAACCAAATCAAAACTAATAATTTAACATATTATGAAATCCAAAAACAAACTCTTCAAACCAATAAACTAAAATTTTATATTTGGATCAGTTTAATTTGAGTTGGTTTAGGTATCCGGTTGTAGATGCTCACCCCTAACAATTTGAGACAATTCATTATTGCTCCAATACTCAAAGTTGGAGTATATTTATTTATCATGCTCAATTTGTCAGACAAATATAAATAAGAGTCACACTATAATAATTTATTCTTCAAAGAGATATAGGATGAGCTGATCTAACACAACATCAAGTATGAAGTTATTGAAGACTTGAAGTCATATCGATTTCAATATTTAGTGTGTCAACATAACATTAAGAGTCTAGAACGTTCACATTATAAATGATCACATTATTGTTACAATGGATCTTTATTGACCTAATTTTAGAAAGCCAAAATCTTAGAGAATTTGACCCATTTTTATCTCAAAAAGTTGTCTATTTCAGAAATAGACATGTACTGCAAAAGCATGTAGATAGAAGTACTCAAAAGTAAAAGGTTTTGACATCCAGAAGCATTTAGTACTTTCCTCTTAGCATGCAACATATGTATCAAAGATACTATGTAAAGATACTCAAGTGCAACAAAAATGAATCCACTTTCAATCAAGAAAAATATATGTTGCAGGGGATGAAATGAACTGCTGGAAGTTAGTAAAAAAAATAACATATATGCACAAACCTTATTCTTAGAAGACTTGTCCTTCCGTAGCTCCAATGGATACCTTAAGACAATGCAAGAAAATTAATTGAGTGTACAAAAATGTGTTTGTAAATAAAGTCATCTAATCTGATATAACTTAGGGAATACCATCTTAATACCAAGCACAAGTTGACATATTTGATAAAAGTTATGAAGTTAAAAGGCTTTTGAGAAAACACCTATAGTCAAATTCAAATAGGATTTGATCAATTGAAAGCATAATCTGTTGTAGGTTGATAATTAGCACTCAAATTTGTTGCCATTGTAACAGGGACGCTGATCAATGTGTTCAAAAATCCAAGGAACCTAAATAAGAAATGCATCTGTCATGTTCCACAATAATTTTACCATGACAAAGTGCACTTTTATTAAATGACAAACCTAAGTGTTTCATGAGTTCACCACTAGAATTAATCCACAGTAAGCAATACGATGGAAGAAATAATCAATTCAAGTAATACCGTGAAAGATTGCAATGCACCTTTTTTAATAATCTTACCAACTCAAGCTTACAGAAGTGGATCCAGGAGTTTGAATTATTCTATTAACTGCTTTCGAGTGAGTTTTATCAAGGGAGATTAACCAAAGTGGAATTTTGCCACTTGGAGGTTCTGAAGTCTCTATCTGTTACCAACTGAAGTAAGAGATCTCAGGTTTTTCTCATGCGCCCTCCCTCCTCACATTCTATGTACAGACTACTGTCATGGTGATCATGTGGCAAATAGAGGAATATTATCTGTCTGGATCTAGTTATGAATGGTATCATGGGTTTGTCTCAAAGGTGGACAGGCAGTCAAAACCTATTGGAGGATACAGATTGGTTACCTTAAAGATCTAGGTATTAACATATTGGCATGGTGGTGGTGGTAAATTGTAGGTAAAGAATAAATCATCCTTTACCAACTTTTACTTAGATAACTGAAGCATGGCATTACTTCTCCACCATCATATAATCAAATTTGAGTTTAGCAACCACATTAGAAAGTCTTTCCAATTAACTTTCAGAAGCAAGAATTTCTTATCATTAATCTTAGTCGGTTAATTCAACCACGTAATTTCTATTTGATGCACTTAATTTGGAAAGAAGACCTATGCTGAATGCTAACTACCTTTCCTGATTCAGGATTCAAAACACCTTCGATTTGATTTTTTTTTTTACTTCAAATAATTCGCACGCTTTTACTAATTGCCCATCTACATCTTTGACACAATCATCTACCGTTGCTTTTACTAAATACTAATGTAATTTGACAGGATTATTTATCATGCTCAACTACAAGTCTACAATAGTCATCCTTTTCTGCTCTTCAACATTCCAAGGACCATATGACACTACAAAGTAGCCTGTATCTTTTTGCTTCTCTACAGTGGAAAGATGGGACAGAAAGCAGGGTGAGGTAAAGGGCAGATTGGACCTGCTTTGCCTCTGTTTCCTTGGAGAGAAATAGAGAGAGAAAGAAAGCCAGAGAGACAATTTTCACTAAATCTCTCAAATTGGTTCCTCTCAAATCGAGAGGAAACCACCAGCAGCCAGCAAATGCACACTGTATATACAAAAGAATCAGAAATTAATGTGTTTTTAAGTGTTCTTTTTTATTTTTTAAGTTTTTGAAAATTGATTTAACAAAATAAAAGAGATTCCTATATTTATTTCCCTTCGAGGAAACAATCAGAAGAAACAATGAGAAGCAAACGTTCCTGTGTTTCTTTCTCCTCAAGAAACAATAGAGGGAAATTAGTTTATCATTTCTCTTTTACCCACTTTTTTTTGCATTTCAACATTTCTTTCTTCCACACTTTCTATCCCTCATATATGATTTTAGTCATTCAATTCAAGCATTGAACTGTATGAAGGACCAAAAAGTACCAAATATTAAAAGAACTTTTGCATACAAAATTTGGCAAACCAGGACTTGAGAGCAAATATTAAGTTTAACCAAAAATTGCATTCACAATCATGCACCATGAAAGAATGTGCAAATCAAATGACATGATTGGTTTACACAAAATAAGAATATAAATCTTCCCGAGGACCCTAACCATAGGCTAAGTTAAAATTCAAAATTCAAAAATGTGGCTCCAACTTGGAGCTTCAAACTATCGCAGTAAAGCTTGAAAGTGTTGTTTATTACAAGCATATCCTTAAATGCTCAACATTTCATCACCATTTTATGCAGGTTTCATCCTTTAACATGCAAAGATAAATGACAGCTCCAATATCCTTCCCAACATAAGAAAACCCACATATAGCAAGTAATACAGATTGAAAGAACGAGCAATACATTTAGTGAACCTAAAGCAATTACCAAAAAAGTGAAACAAAAATAAGCATAGTAATCTGGAAAGGACATACCATCTATGGCTGTCCATCTGGAAGCCATACAATTCATTCATAAACAGGCTCATGAGTACGTCACCTGCAGCAACAAAGCAAGATAGTCAAATTTCATGAGACATACATCCAAGGACTGCATTCTGAGAGTTCACAGGCTGCAGATATGGTGGTCTCCAGTATTGTTCAGGTATATATTTTGAGATATGCAGAATGTAGATAAGACATTGATATCAGTGCAAATTAGAAGCCCATCCAAACGGTTGGAAAAACAAGTGCTTCTATACCATATGCTACAAGTGCTTGCAACTTCAGTTCAATAAGTGTGTTCTAATGCATGATAACAAACACAGGAAAAAGAAAAGGAAAAAGAAGAAAAAAAAAAGTTATAAGAAAGCACAGGAAATATTGATTCCTAGTAGAATCAATTTTATGGATAAATTAGACTAATGTTAACACTAAAAAAGGGACAAAATATTGTACAATTAGTAAAAAATGGACAAAACAGATATGTGACAATGAACAGATTTAAGATTTGAAAGCAGGAAAGAAAAAGAAAAATATGACCTTGAGTTTCCATGTCCACAACTCCTCCAAAAAGGACAGCTCTCTTCTTGTGGACACAAACTGAAAATCCAGCACGAGGCCCAGGAGGTATCCCACTCTTTTTTACCTATACACAAAATAATACCAAGGATTATTAAGAAATAAAAATGGAAAATAATAGAAATTGGAATTCAACACAGAAAGTTAACAAGGTTATATCTAAAAATCTAAAAAGAAAAGGCTCCAGTGTAAGTACATGACAAAACTTCAGTTTATCCCTCAGAAAACAATATCAACCAGTAGAAAGCTAGTAGATTTTGATGGGATAAAACATACTGCATAACTATGAATATCAAGCTAATGCCACAATATAACTACATAGAGTAATTGAACTAATGACCATAACATCAGAAAAAAGTAAATATTTGAAAATAAATGATAAAGAAAAAAACAGTCTAAACCATAAAAAGTAAGCATGAAGGATAGTAAAGTTTGTGAAAATGTCACATATAATTCTTTTGCCCTTTGCACAAACAGACCAATGCAGCAAGAAGGCAGAGTTGTGAGTTCCCATAAATTTGAAGCGCCCCATCATGTGGACTTCAGGCCTGTTTACCGAAGTGATACTGCTGTATAATACTAATGTACTATCAAAAAAAAAACAAATTCTAATTCTAATGTTCTTAAGTTTGATTAAAAGGAATCTTGAGCATGGTGTACTGTTTTTCATAACCAAGTATTTCTAATTAATTTCATGTACATCCCTGTAGTAACAGATTCTAAACACCAGAAATGAATTTACTGATGTGCATAGAGAATGCACAATTGTTCAATAATTCACAAGTAAATATACACACACACACATATATACATACATATAGTGTGCAAGATAGAGCACATAAGCAAGCCTTTCTTTTTGGAAAGCACATAAGCTGACAATTGAGAGTTTTTGCAAGGAACAGTGTCCTGTACTGAGCATGTAGTAGACAAATTCCTGATATTATTGATAAACAAAATTTTTATGCACAAAATCTTCAGATCAATTCAGTTGTTTTTTAATTGAAAGTAAGACAACATTACAATGCTAAAGCATATAGACCTTTCTAGCAAAAAACACTGGTGATAGGGCACTTATGCAAGGATTAGCATCAAACCTTATTCCATTCCCATGTCCTAGGATCAAGTGACCACATATCAGAGTGGACAATTCCTTTCTCTGATCCATGTTTATCAGACACAACTTCCTTTGAATAGCCTCCATATAAGAATATCTATACATGAAAAGCAAAACAAGTTAGATAAACACAAGTTCAACAAATAGAAGCAAGCTAACTTTGCTCATTAAAAGGAGACATGTTACTCAGTGCAAGATATAACCAAAAACCAATTGGAAAAAGAGAAACAATATGGACCATTATTTAAAATAAGACAAATACCATAATAGTAATTTAGATGTAAATAAAATCAACATGCCTTCTTTCACAAAACCAATGTCACATATGAACCATTAGATGATAACAAAAGAAAACAAAATGAAAAAAATCATGTTAAATCAAAATAATGGATATGCTTAGGATAGACCCTAACATTGACATGAATTATGGAGGAAAATTAAATGGAGCATGACAGATTCTGAATATATAGAGAGATGGTGAAATATACCAATTTGTGATTGTTAACAGATTAATTAAGGAAAACAGAAGTGGACAGTGACGAACACTAGTAGCCATGTGAATTTATAGGGATTCAGCCCTCACACTTTAAGTGGGAGCTTTGGTCCATTACTACATTAGATGGATCTATGGATCTCAGTCCATTTTTATATTCTTTTCAGGGATTTGATCCTTGCGCTTGAGGCAAAGCTTGATCCATTGGCATATTAGCTGGGAGCTTTGTCCCATTTATATATTTGTTTCAGTTGTGGAGAGAGTAATCCCATGCTTTTGTGGATAATATTTTGATCTATGGATGTTTCAAGCTTGAGGGAAAGCTTGATCTATGTAGAGTGATCCCTGGACTTAAAGGAAGATAGCATAATATTTTGTGACCAAAATCTAGCAGAACATATAAAAGGAAGCATAATATTTCACTTACTTCATCTTGGTAAACAAAAAGTTGAAATCCACTTCGTGCACTAGGCCACAAGCACCCAGGTCGAGGTTTTATTTCTTGCCACTATCAAAACACAAAGGAAAAAACGTGCATTACACTGCCTAATTAGTTCAGCAATATTACAAGACTAATTATACATACAAAGATATTAAAATACTCCAGAGCATGATAGAACTAGAAACTTACCTTAAATTGATCGAGATCGAAAACATACAAATCATTGTAGTATCTGCAAAAATAATTATAGAGGATGAGATCATAAGGGTCATAACAAAAATAACACAAATTGAAAACAATATTAAGGCATTTGTTCCAATGTGATGTGGAAAAAAGACCATAAAGAGAGGTTAGAAAGGAACGAATTTTTCTTAATATAAGAAGTTGTCTGTTAGAGGTTGTTCATAAACTCAAACAAGACATTATGTACTCTAGACTAACAGTATATAGAACACAAATTTGACATTTGCCATGGAAATAAATTATTCGTTATAACCAAAGAAACTATGTTCTCCAACCAAACATGTGCACATCATGGAAAGAAAGTGTCATAAAAACAATATGCACACATCATTTAGAACATGGGTAGGCTAAAATGTAGACAAGATCTAAAAGTTCCATTTCTCCTAGATAAGAATGGAAGAATATATGAAACTATAATAATTTATATGCTTACCATGCTGTGCAAAGGTTTAGCACCTACTTATCAATAGTAAAACAAACAAGCAACGAGAATGATCAAATTTATCATTCCTTTCCAACAAGGCATTTCCTCCAGGGCTCAGAATAACCAAATATAATCCAAAGTCCCAACACAAGACTAATGCAAGAAATCAATGTTCAATAAGCTACACTTGTTTCGATGTCTCAGCAATAAAGAAGGACCTTCCCGATGCTTGTAACAAGTCTCAATAACTTTGGATGTGTCAGATTATTAAACAAGAAAAAATAATATAATTTATTTTGGGGAAGCAGTTACTTATATGTACAATGAATGATAAAATGAGAGAAAAAAGATTGATTGAATGTTAATTACATTAAAATGGTGAATAGAATAAGTAATATGAAACATTTTATGACAGGATAACATTTATATATCCTAAATAACGACTTTTTGTCTTAAATCCATAAAGATATACAACATAAACAGCCTCATATTTGTTCCTCAATTTAGAACAATGGAGCATCACAACTGGAATGATGATAGAACTACTAAAGCATTGGGCAGGAGGAATAAGAAATGAATCGCAAACAATTAGCAAGGAAAAAAATGTTACAAGTTGCATAATGATGTACCTTACTTCCCTGAGAGTATCATAAAAGCCACCAAAGACAATAATTTTGTGCTTGTACAACACCTAACAAGAGAAAATGGTCAATAAAGAAAGTTTGTCAATAATAACACAACCATTGCAGCCTAAGAAGCATTCAGTAAAAATAAGAACATCAAAACTCGCAGGATGCATCACTGTAACATACAAGAATCAATAAAGGAATTCCACACATAAAACACTAGCATTCCCATGGTTAAAAATGTTAATAAATTGCTAATACACCTGTCTAGATCACAAGGACAGAAGGCAATCCTCTAGAAGAATTTACACCTGATTATTTGACAAGAGCGGAGTTTTACCTCAAGTCAAGTAATCTTTTCATGTCCATACAGTCTACAAATAAGGATATGTTCAAAATGTGTTCTGATCGAGTGTTTAGCTCTTCTAAGAGATGAATGCTTCATAAATGTAGAAAGTTGAGACAGAAATAGCTAGAGGACCCCAGTGTAAGGGAAAAAGTCATATTATTACAAATCAATGAAGTCCCTTCTGTCATGCTTGCAATCTAGGCACATCTCTCAATAAACTTGCATTGTTTCTAGTAAAATGGCAAAAGAAAAACCATCAGCTAGTGATATCTGGAAAATACTTTTACTGATTTATCAAGTCATTCAAAAGTGGGCAAGCGAAATATATTAAAAATTTCCCCATTGACCGATGACAATCTTGGGAATTAGACACTAAATAACTTGAGATAGATGTCACTTAAATATAAACAAAATGGTACTTACCATTCGATGACCTGAGCGTGCACTAGGACATCCTTTTTGAAGTAACTGCTCCCATTGATTCGTTTTCATATCTAACATCCAAAAATCCTGCAACGAAAAGTTTAGTCAACAGGTTAATAGGGTAAATGACTTGAAAAACTTATCCAGATAATAAGCTTGAAATATTCTTTAAAAATATTAGATCAAGAGTGACCATTGTACATAGTTATTCCAATATGTATTTGAATTACTAGAAAACAAAATAACTTGTATAACACCATATTGCTGAAAGGTCCAAAATATTACAGTTTAAATAAAACATACATTTGTAGATCAAACAAAAGAATCGACAAGAAAATAGACCAATAGTAACTCTGTAAACAATCAAAAGGAAAGGAAGGATAATGGCTAAGACTCTTTTAGACTGAGTAAAAATCTTTTCATATTACTACAGCTGAAAGCCAGATTAACATGGTCGACAACAACAAAGCAAGCTGAAATGCACCATTCTAGTAAATTATTAAAACCGAGGCCACACAAGATGATTGTACTAACACTAGACACGCTAACATGCATCTAACACTGGACGCTCCCTAATAGATGCAATTAGCATGGTTTGAAATCTATTGTCATGTTGGGCAACACAGTCGAAATGCACCATTCTAGTAAATTGCCAAAACTGAAGCCACCTATGATGATCGTGCTAACACTAGACATGGCAACATGCATCTAACACTGGATGCACTCTAACATGCATCAAGATCAATTCAAGAATGTTTATTATTTTTCAATTTTTTACTCCTCAAAGAATTGATTTGAGTGATTTACTCAAATAATTTGATATACACCAAGTCTCATTATTTTTAAGTGCACTGAGATTGCAATAATAGTAAAAATTCATCAACTTTCAAAAGATGTTTGGTTAAATATATTAAAATGATATAATAATGATACAACAACAACCAACAACCAAGCCTTATCCCACTAGGTGGGATCCGCTATATGGATCATCATTTATATTTAATAAATTTTATCTTGTTGCAAAAAAACATAATAATGATATAATAATGATAATTACAAAAAATAATATAATATAATATTTTATCAAATATACAGAATAAGTTTTTAAATATGATAAGTAATTCATGAGAGAAGAAAATTTAAATATATCAGTTAACAATAAAGGGTATATATGTTACAAATAACAAGATTTGACTTTCCTATAAATTCCAAAAATAATTAAAATGAAAGTATACAACTATTTCCAAATGATGATTAGATTGTATTTTTCAATAAATTTTATGAATTGAATATTAACATATAAAATAAATACCAAATAATAAAATTTGAATAGCACAATGCATAGAATAATAGAATATATTCTAACAAGTAATCTCTTCTTGTTTTTTAGCAATAACAACTCATCTTCTATTGATCATACATTAAATAACACTTCCTCTTTTCCTTATTTTTCTTAATTATTGTTTTGCCAAGATTTCAGTCCCAACCAATTTGATATGACCGATATTGATTTTCTAACCAATAGATCCGTTCTACAAGGTATGATACAGATTCCATATACTCACACCTGTCATATGAACTACATAGTGGATCAACCAAGTATCACATGCATACATTTAAAAAAAAAATTAATTAGGCGGTGAAACTTTAGATAGTATTATTGAATATGCCATAAAAAGTACATCACCCCTCTATCACTCAAACACTCACATGAGTGATGGTGTGGATCTTGTTGTCTCAAATCTCATTTCTAAAAAAAAGAAAGAAAATTACTTGTGGCTAACGACTTAATGGGCCATCGATCTCGACTCAATGTGTGTGTGTGTCAAATTGAAGTGTTAGCTGTCTAACACAAGTATGAGAGGGCTAGATGAAGAAATAAGAGCCTAAGAATCAACACACAACACATGATACCATCTCTATCCAAGGAAAGCTTTCACATGATCAGAGTGAACTCAATACCATCGATAGCGATGGTGGTGGTGGTGGTGGTGGTGGTGGTGGTGGTTGTGAAATATCAAAATCCTACTACCTACTAATTTAACAAGAGCATATTGCAAAGGTACATTCTCAAATTAGGTACCTTATAATGATGGAAACGTTCTTGATTTGGAGATGTAAATTCACCACCTATAAAACAAAAACAAAAAAAATAATGCATCAACCTGCAAGATGTTGATTAAGATGACCAAAGGCTAATTACCAAATATGTAAAGATGGTTTTTCCATGCAACAGCTTGATGGGCACTACGGGGAGGAGGGCTGTTAGGACTTGATATCAACTTCCATTCATTTTTTTCTACATCATAACGATAAAGGTCACCATAAACAAAAGTCTGCAGGAACAATTCCATTGGTTATTTTACTATGTTTCCCACAGAAATTAAAATATAAATAGAAAATCACTGAATGTGATATTATGCACTTTAAGGGGTTAGGCTCAAAAAGTAACAAATGAATCGATTTCACCAAACATTTACCTTGTTTCCATTGTAAAACTCTCCCCCATAAAAAATCAACTCAGTTTCTTTCAATGGATTAATTGTCATCTGCAATGATTGTGAAAGACCAAATTGATCATTCATGAGTCTTCAGTTGCAAACAGAAAGAATTATTTAAGCATGGTCTACATTTTGTTTTTTCTCTTAATAAACGAAGATTTAGTCTCAGTTCATATTTGAAGTAAACAGGGAAGAGGAAATAAACAGACATGCAAAATCAATGTCAAGAGCAACAAGTTATGGTATTATTCAATTCCTCATAGACAGGTAAAATTTTAACCGAGTTACTTTTTTTAAAATGCACATTCTCAAAGAGTCCCACCACACTGACATGGCAAGGTATTGTAAAATAGGTTAGCCTCAAAGGAAGACTTCAAAACAAATGGCCATAAGAAGATGAACACAATAACCTAAGACATCCTAATTACAGAGCATTATGCCAACAGGAACAATAAAAAAACTTGTGAAAATTACCGAACAACCGGAACGGGGAGAAGGGGCTGGGACGTTATCCTCAACGTGAACTTCCTTCTTCTTGGCCTCCTCCTTCTGTATGTTTTTCTGCAATCCATAATAACAAACCACATAAAAGTCACGGCGTGAAAGGAATTGATAAGAACTCGAGAAAGAAATAAAAAAAAAAAAGATTTTTTTTTCAAGCGACAAGAAATCCAAACAACTGGCTATCGCATACGAGTATGGCATCGATGTCGTCCTCCTGGGAGGTGTTCTTCTTACTCTCCCTGCGGACCTTCTTCTCCTCGGCCTTGGCGGTCTTCCGCTCCGTCTTCTCCTTTCCCTTGCCGGGCTTCTTCGTCTTCTTCCCCATCCCGCGAACGATCGCCGCCGGCCTCGGTGGAGCGCGCTGAGGGAAGCGCCGAGAAATACCTACAAAACCCTTATTATTGTTTTAAAATATTCTATTAAATGAAAAGTATAATATAATTCAAATAATTTTTTTAAAAGGGAAAAATAAAAGTTAATGATTATTAATATTCTCAAAAAAATTATAAATTTATTAGGAAAAAAATCATAAATTTTAAATTTTAATAAATTTGTCTTTATAAAAAAGATTTTTTCTTACATGAATAGCAGGATCTAACAAGATTGACAATAATGATTAAATCAATCAATAATAGATTAATCATCGGGAGTTCAAAATTTAACTTTTTGATTTACTATATATAGTGGTGAAACAAATTATTGATAATTTATTAATTTTTTTTAATAATAAAAATTGGGGCCCTAGGCATAGGTCATAATTATGCCTTAGGATGACAAACTTTTTTCAAAATTTAACTTATAAGTTTATAAAGATTTTTTCTCAAATCAATAATGGACACAAGAACGTTAAATAAATTTATTATGGATGTAAATTGCTATTTAAAATTTTATAACTAGAAACAAAAGAAGGAAATTGACACTTAGCATGAACAATAATATTATCTTAAAATTGAGAAGCATTTTTACATTTTATTTTAAATTTATTCATAAAATTATTTTATAGAATGCCATCCATCATAATCTAGCAAAAATTGGGCTGCAAACAAACGAGTTGACTCGCCATCTCTTCAAGTCTAGTTAAAAAATATTTAATTTATATTTAAGATTATCAAAATCAAACTAAACTCAAATATATTTAATAATTTTTTAAATCAAATTCAAATTCATAATATTTTATTTAATTATTTCAGCTGTTGGAACTAAATTCTATTATTCTATTGTACACAACTTTAATTCAAATATGTTGTTCAAATAACTTAAATCAAATTCAAATTCGACTCATTTCGACCTACAATTCAATTCTATTCGAATTTTGACAACTCAAACCAAACTAAGAACGAACTGAGCCAAAACTCGAGCCAAAATTATTTATATTTTCAAGCACCGAATCAAATTCAAACATCCCACATATTTTCAAGCTTAAACTCAAATATCAACATTTTCATAATATTTGACTTGATTCGTTCCTTTGCACCCCTAATTCAGATAACTCAATTATCTTACCAATCAGCATCTCAAATTGAAACATTAAGAACAAGAACACAAAGAATAGAAGCTACAAGCAATCCCCATTTCCTCACATCTCAATAGAATACAACCATACATGGCAATATGCAGTATGAATCAGATCAAAGTTGAAGATTTTGTATTAAAAGAAACACAATAAAAGTTCAACTTAGACTCTAACATATTTTTTATTTTTTCAAAATTTTTCCCATCCATCATTGTGATATTCCACCAGGAATTGAAAGCTCATCTTCCTCTTCTCGAGAGAGACTCGGGGATAAGTGACATTGTAAAACAATAATCTTATGACCCAGCTTGGTTCGCTCGGAAGCATAGATATACATGATGCTACTGGTTGTCACAAAATGGGATTTTAACAAGCAAGGCCCTCAGCATTATGTTAGATTCTTCACCATGTAAGGACCTTCTAGTTCGTACCCCAATTTCCGGTAATAATGACGTGTTCCGACACCGGAAATTACAGCTATCTTTGCTGACCGATGCTCCCTTCGAGCGATCCTCTCAGCTTCTTCCATCAGGAGTGTCCCATAACCCTGTGTCACAGAAACAAAGGAGATGAAGAATCTATGAAGTGTGATTTAGTTGGCTGTTACAGGCATTTAGATTGGCATCGCGACCGACTATAAGCAGTTAGAGACTTTGCGGATGAACAACCTAAACCAGACGTCGATGAGAGCAACAAAAAGAAACAGACCTGGTGCTGCAGCTTGTTAGCATCGCGCCCATGTACAGGAACTGCAGTTCCATAGACATGAAGTTCACGAACCATGGAGCACCTACCGGTAAGTTCAGGGCATGTTGAATTGCGTCCGATTTTACGCAAACGCAACAAGCCAACAAGAATGTCCTGATTCATGACCAAGAAAATGAAGGATTTAGGTTTCAAAAAGCTCACTAGGCGATATCAAAAATCAGCTAACAATAATATATTATCCTTATGAAGTTTCCGAGCAAAACAAGCATCCAGAAAATGCAGAAAGCGCAAAACATAGGATGCTCGTATCGATATCAATCCATATTTGACCATATATCTTAACTGAATACTAACTGAAGAGAATCATCCATTTATATATGTATATTTACAATACAAGATCAATCTTAGATCCAAGTTGAATGCAGTTAAATCTCAATCTATATCCCATTACTTGTCTCAGAAAGCAAACCAAGAAAACGATACAAAAATGGAGGGCAATATACTAAACATTTTTCGTTGTTCCTACAAGAACCAAAAAAAGTGAAAATAAAATAAGTAATGTAGAGTAAATGATAAAGAGAAGAATAAAATAATGTAACTATTATAGGGTAATAATGATGGTAACATCATGTTATTAGATAACTAGTTAATCAAAATCATTAACATGGACTATTATCAAAAATGATAATATCAAACTATAATATGATATGAGATTATTATTTGAATAATATGCAATTGCTAATCAAAAACAGTATGCATATTATTAACAAATTTTTGTAATTACTATTCTGAAATCATTAATATGTCACACAGAAACAGTAGTAATATTATAATAATTAAGAAATCATATCATTGTCCTATGTGGTCAATAATAGGTATTATTTTTTGTTATTAATAAAATAAATGGTGATGTGACAACAATGAAGACCTCATCATCATATAAAAATAAATAAATAAAATAAAATAATAATTGGTCTAATAAAAATACATTAAATTAACATATAAAAAGAGCATTTGCAAACACCTACATCCATTATAAACCAAAAAGACTTAACTAAATGGTTTGAAAATTCCAGAAAAGGAAAAAAGATGAGAATAATTTCATCCATCCATAACATACAAAAAGATTGCCAGCAAGTGATTTTACATACCTGCCGTGTATCTTCGTATGAAAGAAAGGTTTCCCAACCCTCATTTGCTGCATAATCACGTCGCACAAGCTCAACTTCCTCAGGCTTAACTTTGTGGTGAATGTCCTATAACAATTTCAAGAATAAAGAGGCCATTCTATGAATTTGACTGCTGCTTTAATGAAAAATAGATTTACATAGACACAGACCTGTATTCCAGCCTCGCGTGTTCTAACATCTCGGCATTTCAATCCTAAATCTTCCATTCGTGCCAATGCAAGTTCACGGAGATTGCCTTTTTCAACTCCGGAGGTGACAAGTGGCATAGGAATATCTCTTTGAACTCTGTAAACACGTGTCCATGGTGGTACCATCGATAGAATCCTTGCAATAACATCCACCAGGAGCTCTGGTGGATAATTCCTATACCTAAAGAAAATAACTACAAATTATTCTCATTTCCCAGTCATCATCGTCATTTTTATCTGGCATGAGAATAGTGTCATGCATCTTTTATCATAAATCCGCCTTTGAACACCACAAGGATGAGAAAACAGGAAAATATTAAAAATAGTCTGGCTGACAACCAAACAGACATACAATATTATCTTAGATGACAAGAAATCAACCAATGAATGAGGAAAAAAAAAAGTCACCCGAAACTCACAAGTTCTAGCCGAGTTTAGATAGCAAAAAAGAGCTAATTCTAAAAGCATGGCCCGTATTTTCATAGATTCTGAGGACAGGTCTTAATTTGCACACGAGTTTCAGAAAAGTGTAGTACCTGCCAGTTTTCCACAGCTCATAAAGTCCAGTTCCTCTAATTACAAGTGTTGGATAGATTTTAAGACCATCTGCCCTGAAAGCCGGGCTCTCAAAAAATTCTCTAAAACTTTCTAAATCTCTCTCAACTCCAACATTTGGAAGATCAGGCATCATGTGAGCAACAACCTACAAACAAGCAGACAAATGAGTGGGATGAAAAGAACATGTAGATCAGAATATATTTGATGCAAAGGCATGAAGAATGGATTAGGAATGCTTTTCCAAAACCACTTTGGAAGCTAAATAAGGTGTCTAATAAAATTATGTTGAAAGTAAGAACTCCATTCACAAAACCACTTTTCTAATGCACTTGAAAATATTTGATGGAAGGCATTAGGAATGGATTAGGAATGCTTGCCCAAAACCACTTTGGAAGTTAAATAAGGTGTTTGATAAATTTATGTTGAAAGTAATGACTCCATTTACAAAGCTACTCTTCTAATGCAAGTGGAAGGATGTTTTTCAAAAGTACTTTCCCAGAAGTATTTAAATATTTCTAAAAATTAATATAAGAATCAGAAAAACAATAGGATGTTTCATATTTTTAACATAATATTTAATATCTAAAAATTTAATGTTTAAATCAATTATTTTATTAAAAGGAAATGAAACAAATATAGATTAGTACTTACATGTTAGAAAATCATAGTAGAAGACAAAATTCAGATTGTTACAATTTAGCACTCAGATGAAAAGAGAGAAAAAGTAGATATTAAAGATATAGTTTCGATTTATCATGCTTTAATTTAAAATTAAGATTATTGCTTTGCTACATGGATACTGCTGTGCCATCGAGATCAAAACAGATTCATATCATGGCACATGCAACTATGCAATGCTCCAAAATCCACATATCTATTCATTTATCTGTCAATTGTATCTGTAAACCTGCTAAAAGCAAACCAATTGACTTGTGATTAAGTATTTTACCTTAAAACCAGCATCCTTAGCCAAGCAAAAGCAGTCAGCTACAGCCGCAACTGTGTGACCTCTATTTGTGTCACGAGCTACATCTTCATATGTGCTTTGTACTCCTATCTCAAGACGTGTACAACCATATAACAACATTTGGCGTAGATGGGGTCCTAAACAATAATCAGGTCTCCTGATAATAAAAACAGATAATTAGCACACCTTCACTGTTGTCTCAAATGGAATTTTCAAACACTTTCACAGATAAACTTAACTGCTTCACATCAGCAGGCACAACCTTAAGCTTATTTCAGAATTGTCAGACAAACAATAAAAAGACAAAGAAAGAACAAAGTGAGAGAAATATGAAACACACGTTTCGATTGTCATTCCAATACATTTTGTTGTGCCATGCTCTGAGTACTGTACAGCCTCCTCAACATTTGCTGATGTATGTCCTGATAAAGCATCATGAAGATTTCTTATGAAGTAATCACGATAATCAGTAGGCAGTGACATGAAAGTCCCTCCCATTAAAATGAACTCCACCTGGATGGAATATAGGAATTGCAATCAGAAGCTAACAAATAAAATTGATATGGATGAAGGTATAAATGTCGATAAACAACTATGGGATATGCAGAAATAAACTGAAGATCAGAATTGCCTCATAGTTTGAATAGATCACAAACCTTATCCACACTGTGACCTAGCCTTTTCAGTTGGTCTATTCTGCTTCTAGCTTGTACATATGGATTGTATCTGGAAGCATGTAATAGATAACATTAGAGTAAATACGTGTAATAATACTACTATCAAAATTAAAAGTAAACAAGAGAAAAGGAAATACGTTGAATGAATATCAAGATGTACCATTGTTTGAAAATTGCAGTAATATCACGAAAAACGATTTCTTACATTTCTAGTAGATAGAATGAGGTCAGATGCTGAAAAAATATCTATAATTCAGTAAAATTGGCCCAAAGAAACCCCTCATATGACATGACTCATACTCAGAGCAGCCCGAAGTGGGGGGTTCTTTCCTCTGTGATTACTATGATTTTAGTAGAATGTTTTGTCAGAACCACATACCTACATAGTTATATGACATTTGTTGATTCAATCCCACTGTTCCAATAATAAGCTATTTTTAAGGGGCTCATCTTTGACTTCAGGTATATCTAGTATAAACCATCATGTCTGATATGATAGAAGTGTACAGGGGAACTCCCTTGAACATGATTACACTTTGGTATTCACAAATGATGCTTTTGGTTAAGCAAAACCATCTTGTGCAGAGAATGAATGGATTTTCATTTCACCACAGTCAAAGACTCAAAGCTAAGTACACACATCTAAACTCCGGTGTGAAAAGATTAAAGAATAGAGAAGTAGGTGGAAGAATGCGATAAAGACCTGGCTCGGATGGCTCTCATGCTTGTTGGCTCGTAACCGGTATATGATTGCGTGCTGTACTCAAAATCCGAATCAGGGCCACCAGGGCAGTACACACATATATTGCCGGTGGTAGCAATATGAGGGCACCGGTGCGGCTTCGACATGACGGCGACCACCGCGATGCCGGACGCGGTGCGGACGGGCTTGGCACGAAGCTTCGGAAGGAGGGCGTCGCGGTCCGCCTCGGGGACTGCGGCGATCATCTCCACGAGCTTCGGCGCGCGGGAGAGGCCGTACTTCCGGCAAGTGGCGGACTTGAGCTCGTTGAGGTTAACGTTCTCCCCGCGGCGGGAGCGCTCTGCCATGGCGGAGACGATCTCGGCGATGGCGCGTACACGCGCTTCCTCCTCGGACATACCCAGCGGAATGGAGACTCCGCCTCGGCCGGGCGTCGGCTTCTTGCGCGTCTCCGGCGAGGCCATGGGCAACGCGGCGCCGCGCTGTGCTCGAACGGTTAGGGTTCAGTTCTAGTGTTCGAGAGGCGAAAGGGAGTGGCCCAAAGAAAGGGGGAGGGGTATATGGTAATTAAAAAGTTATGAAGGGCATTTTTGGAAAAGTAACAAAGTATCTTATTTGGATTGGGCCAGTAATTATAGGCCCATTAAGCTACTGCCCGAAAGGCCCTTGATTTATCAAGGCCCATTTAAGCGGAAACCTTCTGGAATCGTACGCGGCTTCTGGTTCTTCCAGAGACTGCTACTTCGTCGGAAGAAGACGACCGTTTTCCCTTCCACCGCTCTCCTATAAATAAAGCCAGCACGAGGCTCCCAACTCCGCCATTGATAAGGTAGCAAAGCAATCGAAGGAGAAGATGTCGGCATTCTCGAGCACAATCTCCCTGTCGCTTCCCCTGGTCTCCTTCCGCGGAAGGGCCAACGCCGACCATCGCCTGCACCGCCGTGGGGCCGTATCGGTTCCTCGTAGAAGTCCGGCCGATCTCTCCGTCAAGTCTATGGCCGGCGAGGGCAGAGACAGTCTCGACCACCTCCAACGAGCCAGTAAGATCAAGCAGCAGCAGGAGCCGCCGCAGCGCGGTGCCGCGAAGAGGGCCGTTGCTCCTCCGTCCTCGCCCATCGGTAAGATCTCGGTGTTCATCTTGTTCTTGAAACGCCTTTCACATGGATTTCTGCTGATCCATGGATTCTGCTGATCTCCTTCTTTTTACTTCTCGAGCACACGTTGAATTGTTACTGAACTATGTGGATTGCAGGACTTTGGGACAGATTTCCTTCTGCGAGGACAGTGCAACAGATGATGGACACCATGGAGAGGATCTTGGAGGACCCCTTTGCTTACGGCGGCGCATCGTTCCCTGCTTCGAGCGTCGACGAGTTCGGGGGCAATTACAGGAGGGGAAGGATCCCGTGGGAGATCAAGGAAGAGCAAAGCGTATACAGAATGAGGTTCGACATGCCCGGGATGACCAAACACGATGTGAAGGTCTGGGTTGAAGAAAAGATGCTCGTGATCAAGGCGGAGAAGCTGCCCAAGGAAGGCGAAGAGGAGGCGGCGGCGGACTGGTCGGCGAAGAGCTACGGTCGGTATAACAGCAGGATCGCGTTGCCGGAGAACATCGACCTGGGGAAGATCAAGGCGGAGGTGAAGGACGGAGTGCTCTATGTGACCATTCCCAAAGCTTCGCCTTCCAGCAAAGTGATGGATATCAGTGTCCAGTGATTCACACGCTCGTGTAGCCTTCTTTTGCTCTTTTTTGTATCAGAATGTTCTTCGAGGTTGAGAAATCTATGACATAATTACAGCTACTGATACAAATACAGTGAGAATCTCACTTGACTAATGAGTCAAATCCGTTCATGTTGGTCTTGAACACTAATCTAAATGCTCCATGAGAGCAGCATCGGTTTCAGACAATGGTGCTGCCAAAACGTAAAATAAAACATTGTTAGTAGTGAACCACAAATAACAAAGAGTACAATACGCCACATACCAAGCAAATCCTCATAGGCATCCTGGAAGAAGGGCGATTCCAATAGAAATGGAGGTGAAAAAACTTGATTCAAGGTGGCATCTAGGGATGCATCTGATAGGCTACAGTTGTTCGTGTACTCTTTGTGCCCGTTCGACTTGTTTAGCATGGTTGTGTTTAACTTGCCATGCAAAGTTTGAGATTCTGGTGCAGAGGAAATGAATTGTTGTTTTATCTGATTAGTTGAACAATCATCAGTTGGTAGAGAAAGAAAGAAGTGTTCCGAGCCATCATCATTACTTCCATCTTGGAACACTGATTTGCTCGACGAGCTTGATAGAGCAGCTTCACGTACAGAACGCCTAATGTTCTGGGCATATTTATCAGCACTCTCTACGAAATTAGAAATCTCTATATTAAACAAAAATACAGCTAAAAGTCGACCATAAGAGAAACAGGTGAAGCTGCTAACCTTTTGATTCCGCGTCTAGATCACTTGGATGTTTAGTTGTAGCTACTTTCTGAACTGGCACAGGTTCTTGGTGCACTGGAGCTGTTGCAGGACGGCGTTTGGTCGCGTGGGTACCCTTCGCTGATGAATTTGGAGTTAGGTTGAACAATTGGGGAAGTTTCAAAGTAGGACTATTTGAAAATTTCTCAAGCTGGGTAGAGGAGAGTTTCGAAGTGATGTCGGCAACGTCATCAGCGATGCTTTCCTGTTCATTAAATTTAAATTGTTCAAGGAACTAGGTGATATAAACAATTAAATAATCAGTTCTTACTAAGGGTCTGCCGATACTTTCGCTTTGGATAGTAGTTGATTGTGCACTAAATCCATCTACTGATGTAGAAACATTATTTACTTCTTCAGTGAGCTCAGAAATGGACTGCTGCATTGTCGGAATTGCTTCTTTTAGCTGATCAATGAGTCCCTGAAGGATGACAGGCAAACATGAAAAGGATCAGATTCCGAAACAAAATGTAAAATCTTGTTTCAAGCAGGAAAGAAAAAGGAAAAGGGCATGTGTGAATGAGTATTAATATGCAGTCCATCACTAGAACTAGATCAATAAACCAGACAGTAGTCTTGTTGCTTAAGCATAATTTGACCACCACCAGCACTAATACTAATAAAACAAGTACATCTGATCGTTTTTGTGAAAAGAAGAGAACATTTTATGATAATGAAGATTATCCAACGTCAAATCCTTCACCACCTGTGCCAAATACAACACACAAAAAACATTCTTTCATAGTCATGAGCTTCTTTCTCTTCATTTCTGGCTAAATTTTCCCTTTTGCCATGGAGTTGTAACCATTCTTTCAAATATGCAACAATTATCATATTTGCCATCTAACTAAACCCAATTGTGTATAGTTAACAGGGAGAAAAAACATTTTAAGAATTTATGCTAGAATCACAACCAGTTGGCTGGACTAGCAAATGCTACACAATTCTGCTTGTTTAGCATAATCTTAAAAGAAATAGGGTAACAAAGCTAGTGGAATCATAACTTGATTGCATGATTTTGTTACTCCAACTGCATTATTATAAATGTTTTCCTCGGTTAAGAACTTGACGTGAACAGAGGTGAATATCTCCTATAGACTCTTTGAAATCTCTTGTATTTTTCTTCGAGGAAGAAATCAAGCCATGCATGAACTATATAATCAGAAACCCAGTAATAAATGGGATGAAGAGATAGATAAGGTGATGTAAAATAAGCCCAGTTACATCAATATATATTGGGCTATGAATTGCTATCCAAGTATATCATTATACCTGTATGCTAACCAAATGCTGCCGATGTTCTGCAAGAGTAGCAGCTAGTGACTCTGCATGTCCACCGGTACAGCCATCGGAAGCACTATGAAGTATATCGGGACCCTCCCCATCATTAGCTTTCACCTGTAAAATAGAGTTTCCAATTTGAAGAAAATTAAACTCGGGAAGGTTTAACTATAAAAGTTTAGAGCATTCTCCATGGAAGTTACTGTTTCAGATATGAAAAAAAAAAAAAAAGGGAACAACACTATGGTTCAGATTGTGATCCGGATGATCTCGTGGTCCTACCATACAAATCAGCTAGGCAATCCAGAACCCAAATAGGATCTAAATTAGGTTAGGATCTTACAACCCATGATCCCCACTATTCCAAGAACAAATCCCTCAATTCTAAGAACCTTAGTTTGATTGAATAAATTTGCAACGACAATTAGAGTTGAAAACAAGAGGGGTAGAGGGAGACCAAACAAATCTCAAGTAAACATTATTATAAGCGATTCAAAAAATCTAAATGTTATTAGTAATGTACCACACAAAGAGTTCAATGAATAGATAAGATTCATATAGCTAAACTCAAATAATTGGACAAACACAGCTTGGTAATGTTAATTGACTTAAAAAGACCATTTTTTTTTAAGACCAAACAATCTAAGCACTAAGAATTTTTCTTCTTTTTGTTATATAAGAACACATTTTAGCTTCCAAGCAGAAAATCCTTTTTGTGATATCATACATCTTTTAGAAATTATTTGTCTACATAAAGATACAACATATCAATATTTATATGTGTTCGTATATTTACTATATGATTACTTTAATTATACTTTATGATACTGCAATGATGGGCATTCAAAATGTTGACAATCTTACTAGATATATTGAAAGTTAACGCACAAGAGAAGTTATGAATACCAAATATAATTTTCAAAATATGTTTTTATTAAATTATAATTTTATGATCTTGCATTTTGATCCTATAATTTGATCTTATGAACTCCTTGACATTCATAGTTAGGATCAAAATCCTCAAAACTTTGAATAACACTAGATAGCATTTAAGAGTTGCAATTCCTTTCGGATGAAATAGGCACAAAGAAGCTTCATTAATTTGCTTTCTTTGATAAATGAGCAATAAATTATACTTTTCACCAATGGCACCAAATAGAAGCTTCTTTCTCTTCATTTATTTGTTAACAGCTTATATTGTTATCTTAAATTCATGAATGCTCCAGTTATAGGTGAAGAGCACTGATAGATACCACAAAACATTGATATAAACCTCAATCCCAAAGAGTATAGCCAAAGTGCCTCAGCAGCTATTTAATGTGACCTGTTGAGCTCACAGGTTAGGACTGGGTCAAGAAGTATTAATTAATTCCAGCATGTGTGGAAGTATTTAACATATATTTCTCTGCGAAGCAATGAAACCTCAATCAGTTGAATGACATGGGGTGACTATGTGTGAAAAATGTCACAAAGTCTAACCTGACCAATAAATAAACAGCTCTAAGCGTATGGATAATTTACGCTTGGATTCAACAAGGGTAAAAAAGAAGAAAAAGATCCAATGAAGGAAAGAAAGCAAAATATATACTCGGGCAGGATGGAATGTGAACCCAGTTGAGAAGGCAACAATAGAAAAAGGAAATCCACTTCCTCTTCATCTGCCTCTCACACTAATCTTGTGCACAAGCTAAACAATACGCGCAGTTGGCAAATATTGTGTTTGAACTTGAACATGATTGTAATGATTTTCTTTTCTAAGTGCTAATTCTCACGAAGAGTAATATCCGATTATTAGAATATGTCAAAATTAATTGCCAGAAAACGAAATTAGTTAAGATGCTACAGATGTCAAAGAGATACTAAGAACCTACGTTTAGATAAGAAATATGAAGGATACCTTGCAAGCTAAATCAAGGCAATGGCAACTATTGGATAAAATTCATTCTCACAACCTTACCCCTGTGTAGTGGAACAAAATGGATACACTTACCAAATTAAGTGACTGCTTGTGTATACGTTGTAGAGCATGAGTCCAACGCCTTAGAACTTCAGCTACATCAACTGTAGGATGAACTCTTCCGCCTCTATCATCCATCCTAGGAAGAGCATCACTCTGCTCTTGTATTTGATACGAGTCCTTTTTTCCTTGAGTATCTAACGCAGAAGATGCCTCAAGATCATGAACTGATCGTACATCAGAATGTGGGAGATTTGAACTTAGATCCATGGCTGCAAGCAAAGATGATCCAGAGATGCGGTACCTGGCATATTAGAAAATTTCAAGATGTAGTTCAACAAAAAAAAAAAACATTCCAAGCTTTTCTATATGTTTCACCTATGCTCTCGATGAGCTATTAGATCCTCAATTGGACCAGAAGCTAGAACTTCATGTTGGCCTGCAAATTAGGAATATCTTTATAACCTGTAGAGAAAAACCAACTATTTGTGCAACAGTAATAGAATATTATCCTTGAAGATCCTCTGAACTTAGATTGAGAAAGACATGGCAAGAAAATGAAGTAGAATGTAGAGACGACACTACAAAATCAGGATCACGTGTTTAAGGGGTTAAATTGGTGCAATAATGATGCATACCTATTAGTTAGAACAATAGATTCTGTTCAATATAGCAACTAAATCTAGCCAAAAGTTCATCAAATCTGAAAGTGTATTATTACACTATATGTGTTACAACTTACGATTTGGATCTCTTGCAAAAAAGAAACAGAAACACCCAATCAAATGGATTTAATATACTGACAAAATCAGTAGAATAGGATAGATAATAAGTACTACATAATATAAAGAACACTCCCCTTTATAAGCATCTGCACATATCCAGAACATAGGTATATGTGATAGCAAATAGTAATTTCTCCACATGGTAGCTCAATTTTGCTTGGTCTATCTAGATATAGATGATAGATTATAGAAGAGGAACTCCATAATTTGGCAACTAAACATTTCTCTGAGATTTATCAGCAAATGCAATAACTTGCTTTACCATGATTTCTTTCAGCGGCACTTTATATGTATGCTAATTGCCCCAAGATATCATTATGATTTCTCTAAACTCACATGACAAGATTGAACTCTACCTGGTTGGGAATAATAATGCAAAACAAAAACCATGTCGCATAAAACTGGTTTACAAATCCAGAATATTTGCAAATATGCTTTTCAATTACACGTGCTATATTTTGTGCTAGTATTGATTCATTGGATCTATTTTAAAGGTTTATATAAGAAGTTTGGATCTATTGTTTGAAATAATATTGATAAAAAATAAAAATTCCCTTATTTTTTTTTCCCCTCTGCACTTGTCAAACAATTGCCCACTGAGGAAAGCAACCCTGGGTTGTGTCACAAAGCAAATTCATAATCCTTCTTTGCTCCTGTCTAATAGAACATTCATATACACTAAGGGACAAGTCATACAAGATATCTTCTGATGCTTTAAAAGATTTGTGGCAATAAATTTCGGATAATAAATAATCTAATGGCATAATCAATCATTACTTGATTTGTGGCAATTAGATCTTGTAGTGTCCATCCAATAATAACAAAGTTCCATAGTTTCAAAATGCAAATACAAAATAACAAAAAAAAATGATCCTGTATAAACCATAAGATTTAACAATTAAATGACTACATTCTAGATAATCTATGGAGGACAGTTCTACAAGATCAATTTAAACAGAGTAAACCAACGCAAACTAAGACATTAAAAGTAGGAAGTGAAAGCAAAGCAAAAAAACTAAATGGTCAATAATAACCAAAATATTACTCTGCCGAGCTAACAGTGATTCCCAAAGTCGGGTAGCCTGGGAGACCAAGTGAGGGGTCGGACTAGAGCTGGAGATTCTATCATCCCACAATTCCCCTTCCAACTTGGCTTTATTTCTCATATCTTGAAGCTTTTCTAACTCTTGTTGCAAGTAGGCCTATTTAGAGAAATTAACACATTGGGAAAAAATGGTAATATTACTAGTAAAAGAAAATTAAACAAAATTTGAGCAATAAAATAGCTTAGCTCATAAAAATGAACAATTCGAGAATCCAATAGAAGGTATTGTACCTCCTCAGCACATAGACTACGAAATTCAGCAGTCATCTCATGAGCTAAGTCAGACCATGCAGCTTGCCTATGAACAGCAATGTTGGCATTTTCAATGAATTTCCTCCTTTCAAGAGCTATCCTAGCCTGCTTATCCAAATAGAACATAAACAGTATAAACTAACCGAAGATAAGTATTTACTGTACTACTCAACACAGATATACAGAAGTTGAACATCTTTCTTCTAAGATGTCATAGCCCTTCCTGATCATCAGCACAAAAAAAATCAACATCAAGTTTCAAGGATAGTGTTTTCAAGACCAAACTGAACTAGTCAATTCAACCGGTAATCTTCACCCACCGAATTGTTGGCAGAAGACCATGGCCCACTATCTCCCAACAGTCTGTGATCAAATCCTCATGAGCAAACCTACATAGGTGGGTCCAATATCCTCCACAATCCCCTGTCATTAAGCCACCTATATTAACCTGCCCCAAAACAGGAGGTCTTATTTGCCTAACTAGCCTAAACACTGAGCAAGTTGAGGTCAATAGGATTCTACTGGAGTCCTTTTCTCTGCTCTAAGTTGCCTCCATTGATGACTCCATTTACAACTCCACCTTCCCCTATTGACAAGCAACATAGATCCTCTCACATGTGAGCATCATCAGACACATTTGTTGGAACATATGCTTATCCTCCTCCCCATCAACTGACTATCCATCGTGTCATTGTCTCATGGATTCACCATTTTGAAAAGGCAACAAGGGAAGTTGAAAGTCACAATTGGAAAGATCACAGATGTGCCCCACTTAACAAGATAGGCATGATATTTAAGTGAACTAAGCCTTAGTAGTGGCTTAGGATTTCTTTAAGTGGTGAACCCTTTGTTGAACAATTGAAAAAAGGGAGCTGGTGCACTATATTCAGTAGAAAAACTGCTGCAAATAGAAATTATATGAGAGAAGAATATGTGGCCAAAGTCTACAGATTACAAATTATGTCCAGTTGATTGAGATCCAATTGCATGACAATTTCAGATGTAGAATCACTCATATCAACCCAGTATAATTACAATCACTTATGAAAATGAGTTTTTCTTAATTTTGTTGACAAGTCTATCTTAACATCTAATTGATTTCTCAGATAAAACTATTGTTGACTAGTCTATCTTCAGTCTTTAATTAATTTCTCAGATAAAACAAAAAATCCACCATACCTTAAGACAATTTAGAAATACCTTACCCATAGAAATTATTATATTCACTGTGCTATTGTTTATCGAATAAATTTTGCTTTTAATCAACATACAACAACAACAACCAAGTCTTATCCCACTAGGTGGGCTCGACTATATGGATCCTTCCACGTCATTAGGCTCTTTGCTTTTAATCAACATACTTGTTGATAATCCTTTATTGGTAAATGATGAGGAAACATAATGTTGCCACTTTGAGAGATATAGGAGTTAAGTGTGAGGAAATCAAATGCTCCAATATGGAGAATCAACATTGTTGGTGTCGGAAGCACCACTCCTATGTTTTGATGTATGAGCCAATGTTTAAAGTTAGGATATATTTATGAGTTGATGTTTGTGTTAAGCGTGCATGGCTTATCAGTGAAAGTCCTAGTAGGTCAATTGGGAATCGGATATTGAGCAAGAAATCTTGACGGATCAAGAGGATCAAACATCGAGGCAAGGAAAAGCTTGGTGGGTCAAGAGATCAGACGTTAAGTAAAGTAAGTCCAAACAGGTCAGGTACACTAGATGTTTGACAAGTAAGCTCCAAGAGTAGAGTGGAAAGGGCGAGTCCTCTTTATGGGGAAAAACTTAAACGTCGATCCGACTAAGGGTCCGACTAGGACTAGGATTCCGAAGTCGAGATCGGACGGTTAGATTACTTTCAAAATCATATTATATTACATATGTGCTAACTCAGTTTTACAATAGTTCAGGCGACTGGGGTGTTTTCCAAGTGACCAGTGGTCCAAGGCAACCAGATAGTCTTCAGACCCCCGAAGAGCAGTTTTGGCAAAACGGAACGGATAAGGCCACACTAGAGGTGCCCAGAAGGAGACCTAAGCGACCGAATGTCCAGGCGTCCATAAGTGAATGCAGGCGACTGGAAGGACCGATTTTCCAAATCAACAAATAGAATTTCCAAATCGACATGCTGAGGTGGAGTCACCCGAAGGTTGTCCAGGCGATCGGAGAGAACCTATAAAAACAAGCTCGAATTCCAAGGTCATTCAACAATCACATGCTCTCATTTTCTCAACCTCTGTGCTCAGTTTACTAGTCAAGCAAGATCTGTTCATCTACTGCACTGAATCGACTTCCGACAACCTACATCAACTTCTAATTTGTTGTTGTCGGTATTTTTATTTTATTGCATTATTTTTAATAGGAGAATTGTTAAGTATAACAATCTCCTACTTTTTGTAATCGTCTCCTCTTCTCTGAAAGTTCTTCGGAAAGAGGATTTTAGTGATTTGCCCAGCAAGGTAGTCCAAAGTGGATTACGAGCCTTGGAGTAACAATCTTACAAGGCTTGTGAACCAAGTAAAACACCTGTGTTCTAATTCATTTTTCCACAACAATCTTTGTTTTTAAAAAGGCTCTGAAAAGAAAAGCTTTAAAATAAGAGATTCACCCCCCCCCCCCCCTTGTCTTTCTCGATCCAACAAGCATAAATCTGTAAGTACTAAATTGGACTAGGTAGAAGGTCTTAAAGAATTAGTTAATGAACTAGTTGCTGAATTGATAAAAGAAAGGAACCCTGCACAAACAGATCATATCTACCATCAAGAATATTGCCAGACTTGGAATTACACTATCCTTTCACTAGAGAAGATCTAAATCATTTTTAAAATCATAATACTAGCATGAGTCATAATTGCATGACAACTACTAGAATTGAGTTAGATGATCCATCAGAGAAAAGTAACAATAAAGAAGTTAAGAGGCAACATTTGTGCATTGGTGCAATCTCCCTAGCATATGATAGCCACAAAAGATACTAGAACTTTTACATCATTTCAATGCTTATCCTATTAATTATTTTATATTTCCTTTTTTTATTGTCGTATATTCCATGATATTTAAAACTATTATTTGTCATGGTAACTTCATGATGATGTTGATCTCATCTGTTCATCGTAATTTTCTCATTATAATAATGAAGAATCAATATTCAAAAATGGCAAGTATGGAGAATTACGTATATGAAGGCAAAATTGATTAAGGGAAAAGAATGAAACAGCATTTATGGATAAAGTATATAAGATTTGAAAGCTTGCAAGACTACTGAAAAGATTAGAATGTAAACCAATTAAAGGAGAGTTTCAAGAAAAACAAAATGAAGAATTGAATATGGCAACCATTAAAAGAATTTGTTTCAGTAGCAGTATACAATTATACATTGCTATTTTAAGTTCCAATTTCCAAATGCCTTTTCTAGAAAATAAAGGACAATTATCAAGACTCTCTATCTCTGATACACTTATGCTTGATGCTGTAGTTGTTTTCCTCTAGCTTGAAGCACTACTGAGTGTGACAATGAATTCGTAATGACAAGACATCTAAAACAAGAGCCCAAATAAAAAAGAAGGGCAGGTAACAATGAAATAGGCATAAGTAAATAACTACCAAATAAGAGTAAGGGTATATGCTGTTCCAGTTCTGGAAAACAAAGTAAACTTGCTAAACCAGAAATACAGCAGAAGGAAAAGTCAGGTTGCTCAACCTTGGTCACAGGAAGTAGTGCAGCAGCATTAAGATATGAAGCATCAGTCAGTGAAGCTGGTAAAGGGTTAGAAGCCATATCAGCTGTAAATGTTCTCTTGTGAACCTCTCGTAAAGCATGCACAGATAGTTGCCATAAAAGCTCAACAAATCTGCACTAGATTTGAAAATATTGCAAAGGTTATATAATCTGCACTAACTTAGAAATGAAACATCCAAAATCCAAGTGTTAGACCCTATGGCATATAACATGTTTGAGTTTGTGCTATTTCCCCTCATTGCAAAGGAAAGAAAAGATGACAATCCTTTAACTTGTTGGCAGTAAAAAACTAATCACTTCAAATTCTTCAAAGGTGTAACCCGCATAATGATGCAGCTTTCAACTGAAACAAAGAAGGTAAAGAACATCCATCTCTATCTATGAAAACCAAAGCATCGAATGATAACAGGAACCATGCTTTTGGAATGCACACGTGGGTTGAGATACTGCTCAGTTATGTCCTCCACTCTTATTTAGTTGTTTTGTTACTAGAAATATCATTTGAGTTTAATGAGCTTGTTTCTGAAGCCTAGCACCATATTAAGTCTGTGTGTGTGTGTGTTTTTTTTTTGAGTAATTTGCAAGAGACTATGCTCTTGGTAAACAAATATTGATATATTTTGGTCATTCCTCTATCGAATTATGGTCTCATCCCAATCAAACCTATTAATTTCCTTAACCAACACTAAGCCCCATGAAGCAGTTCAACTTGCATGAATTTACATCCTAATTGTAAATTTCAAAGAAATACATTATTGCAACATAGATGGAGATTGACTATATACCCCTTACAAGATAATATATGCTTATGATAGCCTCTCCATGTTAAATCTAGTGTAAAACTGGTTCCGCCAAATAAATGCATTCCAGTAGAACTGAACTTCAGATACAACGAAGTACGTTACCATGGGCCAATTGAAGCCCCATTCTTACTTGTAGTCAAAACTTTGCATAAGCAGGGAAACACTGACCTCGGTCCGCAACATGTTGCAAGAGACGAGACCCTAGAACTACTCCGCGGCAGAGCTCCTTGCGACTCTAACTCGCTTATTATCCCTTGCACTATCTTCAACATACAAAAGCAAAATCATGGGCCGAATCAGTAGGATGAGCAACCCTAACGGATCTGGAAACAAAAACTAAGAAATACCAACCTTTCGAAATTCACGGGACTGAGTGGAATCGAAGATCGGCCAAACCTTATCGAAATCCTGACACATAAGGAAGTCCAAGATCAGCAAAAAGGGAAGCAAATTGGTCGGCAATGAAGAACCAGTAAGGAAACAAAAACAGTCCGATTGCCTTGGCCGACTGAACGGGGCCGCGAAGTGCGGAGAGAAGAAAGTATAGAAGCTGCTCCCCCAACCTAGGGTTGGAGTGACGGAAGCGGCCGACCCGGGAGCCTCCGCCACCGCTGCAGCCGCCGATAACCGCGGGGTCGAGGCCTAGGAGAAGGCAGTTGGTGTACATTGCACTCTCGAGCTCCGCCTCCCTCTCCTTCTCTCGATCCGTCGCCATATCACCGCGCTCACGATCGATCGCTCGGGAAGATCTCGATGAGTTCTTTTGAATCTCCTCTGGTGCCAGCAGATCATCCAAATCGGTCGGCCAATTTTACAGTTCACCCTCCAATTTTTTAAAAACTGTAATCCCACCCCCAATAATTGTCAATTATTATTGTTTTACCACCTACTGGCTTAGGCGGCATCGAATACAGTTGGAAACACGTGCATCGCACGTGTCAACCCCGAGCTTAAAAATAAACGAAACACAGAGGATTTGAATTTTAAATTTTGAATGTATTAATTACTCTGCACAAATTAACCTTTTTATTATTTTTCCTAAAAATAATAAATTATTTATTGATAAAAAACAAAAGAGTATTTTTTATTTTTATTATCTATAAAAGTGTGCCTCCATTATATTTTTTTATCTCTATTATATAATTGTAAGGGTTATAACAACACCAATATATAATAACTATAAATATAATTACTATAGTATCGTGAGTTAATATAGCAGTGTTTTCAAACTTAATTGAGTTGGTTATTATGAATCAGATTTATTAAAATAAATAAAATCAAATCAACGAAGTCGAGGTAATCCTTCTTCGAGTCCGTAGTAATCAACTGTAACTTCTCGATTTACCTCCTATGATCGTAAGATCAACTGTGAAAGTAACATTATTCTACTTTTTGTTGTCACCCCATTGTTACACCATTGTTAAAATAGTTTTGAAATAATTTCATTAGATTTAAATAATTTTAATTAAGTTTATAAGAAGCATTTTGATATGGATGATGCTTAATAGGTAGTAATCTTAATTAAGTTGAAGAAAAAAAATCTATATTATAATTATTATAATGATAATTGCTACTACAATGAGTATTTTTAAAATAAAAAATAGAATAACATATCTTATATAACAATAAAAATAAAGGAAAATTATCTACTAATAATTTTTGTATTTTTATACTCACTAACAAAATTTTAAAGGGTATTTTCACCCGTTCAATAAAAACACACAAACATTTGGGTTAAAAATAAAAGGCAAAAATCAAGACGTCTTATTTTTCAATTAAAGTCATATAAACATCTTATTTTTAATTAAAATTAAAAGAGTGTTTTATCTAACGAACTATCTAAATTATTCTTATTCTTATTGTAGCAATTATTTGTTATTTTCTACACGTTATAAAAGCTAGCAGATGGCTACTATACATTATAGAAATTATATGTTAGCTTCTACATGTATAATCATTATTATATTATATTAATTTAAAATATAATGAGTGTTATGAAATTCTTGTCATTTATTGTGCTCGTTGAATGTTATTTTAATCAAGTTATTACTTAAAGAAACAAAACCCAAACAATACGAAGCCATGGTTGTAAAATCTAATTAACTTTCCCACATAGAAATTACATGCTAATTTTTTCATAGTCGATGATTATGATCAAATAATATTTATTTAAAATACATTAAGTATTATCATGAAGTTATCATAATTTATTTTGTTTATTAAAATATTATTTTAATTAAATTATCATTCAGGAAAAATAAAATCAAAATGACATAAAGTAAAAGTTAGTTAATATACAAATTAGTTATTAACTTTTACACGATGAATGATCTAATAATATAAGCATATTTTAGATAGTTCGTATTAAATAAAGTGTCCATTTAATTTTAATTGAAAATTAAGACATCTATCTGATTATTTTGCAAATGATGCACGTATTTTTGTCCAAAAATAGATATCCTTTCTCTCAATCTCCATTCAAATATTTTTTTCCTTCCTTATCCTTTTTTAAACTTTCTTGCCGGTACAATTTCACCCTTTTATGAAAATGAAAGAACGACAAAATGAATTTTTTTAAAAAGAAAAAAAACATTTTTAGTTGCAATTGTTTATTTTTCTTGCTATGTTAGTTTAACTGTAACTGTTCTTCTTTTGGTGAAGAGGTTGGTACAATTTAAATACACAGTTAGATGGATACAAATATAATTTTCAAATATTTGATTAATCTCTAAATACATTGGAAGGTGTACAACTCAATTTTTTAGCTTTTTATTTTAATAAATTTGCAATTATTAATGCCAGTTTTTATATAATCACATGTCTTAAACAATATTATATAATATTGATTGAACCAAATACTTAAAAAGTGCATTTTTTTATTTTCTTACAATATTTTTTCTAAGTTGGTTTGTGAATCAATTTACAATATTTTCTTACAATACTTAAAGTATTTGTTGATGATTATCCACTTTTAAGCAAATCTAATGATGCAATGAGATTTTTGTATAATAATGACCCTTTAAAGAAAAGCTTATGAGGAAATAATCTGTTGAATAATTTCTGAATCATAGAGTCATCCATTTGAATTGAATCATCGATTGATCAATCTCATTCAAATAATTCAAACAGATTGGATTAAAATTTTATTAAATATTTTAAAAGCAAGTCTAGATAGGTTGATCGTAGCGGGTTGTGGGCTTGTGGCAGTTTCGGTTGATCCACTGTAGAAAAAATAAAATTTTAATTTAAAACTAAAATAGAAAACATAATGTGTTCGTGAGCTTGATTGTAATTCACAATTTTCAAATTTATAAATTTTAATTTATTTCATATATATTTTTATTTTTTGATAGATTCATGGATTGATCAGTCTAATCCTACCTTAAATTATATTAGGTTAAAGTTTTTTTAATTTACTAGGATGACAGGCCAACCCACCCCATCATAAGTATTGAATTTAGCATAATCCGACTCATTATGCATTAATTAAGAGATAAAGAGTGTAGTAGACAAGAGGGTGAAAGTAAAGAGTTGAATATCGGCGAAGTTGAGGCCATTGCAGCTCAGTCGTAAGATGGTTTTTAATGGCATGACCCTTCATTATGCTTTGACTTCCTATTGAATAATGATAATTGAGAGAGACAAAGAGTGTGATAGCCAATGGGAGATCTACTCGATGCCAAAGTGAAAGGGTGATCCTTATTAAATAAATAAATTGGTCATCTTTTATTTGAATTTTTACTAATTAAATGAGAAAAATATCAAAATTTATTATATTATATTATTTATTTGATATTTATTGGATGTGTTTATATCATCTTAAATTTATCTTTTAAAAATTTTCTCAATAATTATAATTATAATTTTTTTACATTCACAACAACAAGATAAATCAACCTCACCCATTGATAAAAAGTTATGATTTCTTTCCATAAAAGTTTAAAAAATAAAATACATTATATTACATCAATTTAAAAATTAATTAAAAAAATTAAAGGCCAGACTTTTGATAAAAGTACCGGATCAAATTTGTCCTAAATATCTTTGGTAAAAATTAAAATAAGTCCTAAATTATATGAATTATAAAAGAATGTTTCTTTAAAAAATAAAAAGAATATATGTTATACAGAAATGTTATATATGCTGCGCGATAGGGTAAATACGCGAATCGTGCACAACAACGACCCCCCCAGATGCCGCTGTCGTCACCGTGCCATTTGGCCAATGTTTTTCGAGCAAATCGACGCGTCACACAGTTGGGAATCGAACCGACGTCGGATTCCGATCAGATAGTGATCGGAATACCATTCGACTATTGCGGCCGGAAACGGTCATTAGATTCCGATCACTATTAAAAAAATCCGACGTCGGCCAACACGCCGACGAGTGGCGTGTCGATTGCGCTCGAGTCGACGGTCGATGGTGGCCGGATGGCGCGGCGACGGCGGCGGAACGGCGGAGGGTCGGGGCCGGAGTACTGTAAATTTGTCTCAAATTTGAACGGTAAAATGAAGTCCTAAATTATATGAATTATAAAAGGATGTTTCTGGGCACGCAAAAACAGGCACGCAGCAAAAGGACTGATCTGTTATATATTTAAAAAAATATTTTTATTTTCAATATTCACGTAACAATTACGACTACAGCAAACCAAAGTTTCACCATATATTTTTATCCACACAACTATTTCGAGTTATTTTATATAAAATAATATCACGTGCTTTGAATAAAAAAAATTAACGGTAAAGCGCAAGAAGTATATTTTAAAAATTAAATTATAAATTAATGCAAAATATAAAATAGTTTTTTTAAATATAAAATTACCGTCTGCTCCGTCACGAACGATCGAAGCGAGGTGATGTAGTAATAGTAACTGTAAAGGAGAAGAGAGAGAGAGAGAGAGAGTTGTTCAGAGGGAAAAAGAAACAGTGGCGGAAAGAAATAAAAAAAAGCTGAAAAAGAAAGATCGAAGAAGAAAGACAAACCCTAACGAGATCGGCGTGCTGCCTTGCTTCTTTTCCGTTCCTCCAGTCCTCTTCGCTTCGCAGTCCAGTCCAAATCTTTGCAATTGTCGGCTCTCAACCCTTCGAAGCGTGAGAAATTCGGGGGCTGTGCTTTTCCATGGATCCACTGCTGGATCCCGGCTTCAGTCGCTCAATGCGGTTCCTTCGTGCTCAGAATCCGTCCAGGACGGAGGCGGCGACGGGGAAACGGACTGGTTTGGTCGCGTAGCCTCGTGGTTGAGTGGGGAGCTGCCAGGGGAGGGGAAGGAATGATAACTCGCCGGATTTGGTGCGTTGGAATTCTGTTTATCGAATGGGTTTTCTATGTGCAGTTTAGGAAAGGTATCTTGGTTTCTTGTTTTTTCCCTAATGCTTTGGCTTGTTTTGCCCCGGCGTTGGAAAATTCCGGCGGAAGCTTGAATTTTGCCGTAGAAGGTCAGCTCCGCGCGAAATTTGACAAAGGGTTTGTCGACAGAAAAAAAAAAATCATTTCTACCTTTCTTCTTAACCATACGAACACAACATGTGTTTATTATGAGTTGGCGCTATGCGTTAAACAGTCCACAACAGTTGATAAAACAGCCGAACATTTGGAGTTTTAGAATTGGTCCTTTGCATCAAAACATAGTTTGTTTCTTTAGTGCTGTTTTCGAACGTTATTAACTGCAAGTTTGGTCTGCAGGCTGCTGAAATGCTGGAGACTAACTCATTCTGGATGGGAGGTTCTGTGCCATTGATTTGTTTTGGCATCTATTAATGAATATTTATGTGTGAGGAACTAGAAGTTATTTTGTCAGCAAAAAGGGGGCTAGAAGACTGAAAGATGCCTTCTTCACCATCGCCGAGGCGCTCCCCTGCAAGGGAGATTAAAGTGGAAAGTGCCCATAAGAGGGGCGGTCACAGTTTGGGGGCTAGATATCCTCTCAAGGCCAAGGATGATGATCTACTCCTGTTTAATGAGGTGCAGAACTGTGAAAGAGACAATTCCTTACTGCACTCCTCTGATGATTTTGATGAATCAATATGTATGTCCTTACTCTACCTATGATTTCTTGATCATAGAATTGTTTCTTTAGCATTGTAGTTTGTTTTCTCATGCTGATTTGTCAGCTGCTTCTTTGCATATGATCAGCAAAATTGAGATATTTTTCGAATATCAATCTTGGGATAACCATACCAATTCCAACAGAGAGCAATGATCTACTCAATGCAGATGGTGACAAAAATGACTATGATTGGTAAGTTCCTCTTATAAGCAGCATTGTTTATTGGCATTATGACATGTTGCAAAGAGGCCCTTAAGTGTTTTGAATGTGGAATGGACTATTGCTATGTTTGTCCTGAGTGTGACATGTGTAATCTGAAGTAATTGTTGGCTTTTTAGCCTTTATGAATGAACTTGTTGCCTTTTGATTTAGTCTAAACCTGATCTCGGCAATGAGATAAATGGCCCTACTACATTCTCTTTGCAGTTTATCTGTGTAGTGCTACTGGTTAATTGCTCTCAATGCAGGCTCTTGACTCCTCCTGAAACTCCTCTTTTTCCTTCACTGGATGAGGATGTGGATGTGTCACAACCTATGAATTCGTCTAGAGGCAGAACAAGAAGTCAATCTATCTCAATTTCCAAAACAACCATGGTATAATTTCCTTTTGTGACAACATATTATGTATGGACCTAGTTTTTTTTTAATCATAGTCTTCCTATTTTGCTTGGATTTTTAATTTCTCTTGTTGTAACAGTCTGAAAAGACTCTCGAGGCCAAATAGAAGCAGTGAGAGTCCACATCGATTAAGTTCATCTCCTCGATCTAGCTATAGTATCTCTCATTCGAGAAGCAGGCCTACTTCAGTTACTTGCTCAAGCCCATCTCCAGTTCGACAACCTGCAACGCCCTCGTGGAGATCTTCTACACCTCCAACAAGACCTTCACTACATGCTCAAAGGTCTTTGACTCCAACATCACGGAGGATGAGCACGGATTCATTCACGGGTAAAAGGTGGACATCTCCTGTAACTGTTAATCGAGGAAATTCTGTCTCACCAAAATTGCGAAGATGGCAAACAGACCTTCCTGGTCTTGCCACAGATGCACCACATAACCTCCGAACTTCTCTGGCAGATCTGTCAGCAACACACTCGCATGGTTTGTCTCCAATATCTGGAAATAGAAGGTGGTCTACATCAAATAATCGAAGGCACTCAATATCACCAACTTCTTCTAAAAGTGTAACCTCATCACGCAATAGCGGAGACCAATTTAGCTCTATTAGCAAGCAATCTGCAACATCTTCCAATGAAGATGATACCGAATCACATTCTTTGGTAGGAGTTTCTTCTAATGTATTTGCCACGAAAGAAAAAGATTTTGCACACACTAGAGCTATTGGATTCTCCAAGAAACCTTCAAGGTCCCCCTCTTCAAGTTCTGCACCAAAGAAATCCTCTGATCTGGCTATTAGACAAATGGTAAAATGCCATATGTTTATCAGTCATGACTGCTCTTTTATTTGCACACATATTCTTGAATGTATTTTAATCCTTCACCCTAGATTTTTATCAAAATGACTTTTTTGCTTGATTTATTGTAAAACTGCTGCTTCTATGGTAAAATTATCCTGTTTTTGGTATCTATGGTGTTCTTATTGTCTTGTAAAAATTGATCTATTTTTGCTGATAAACCAACATATGAACCATTAATGTTGCTTGAATTGATAAATCTAATACTAGAAAAGAAGGGAGATGTGAAAAATAATAGTAAGCCTTATGTTAGACTAGACATGTGCTTTAATTATTCTTAGTCCTTATCTTTTAACCACAAAAATATAGTCAATTCATGTTGAGCTGCTAGCTATGAGTTAATTTTCTGCTTTTTTATTTTTATAGCTACAAATTATGTGGTGCACAACAAATTGCATGTCATTAATTTTTCATATCTTATTATGGATTTTTCTTTTGGTTTTGGATAGACTCTTTTATGCATATCCATTGTTACTATATTTAAGAAAGTGTTTAAATTCTGAAGCTTCACAGCCAGCATAGTGTGGGTTAGAAATAGGGAATCATGTTGCACCTTTATTAATCTTTGTAATGTGGAGTGCGCCTATATTATTTGGCATATGAAGATGCTTGCTTAATGATAGCCAATCTTCACTAACAGTATCTCTATCTCCTCATGTCTGTCGAAATTTCAGTTTTGGTTGATGGGAAAAATGTTAAGTTCCATCAATGTTGACTGAAAAAACATAAAGAATTTTAAACTTTGCCTTGATGCATTTCCTTTTGTTGCCATTTTTTAACAGTATTTTCTTTGTTTCAATTGATACAGGCTGAGATAGAAGGAATGTTATACCAACTGTATGATATCAGTCTACATACCATATCTCTAGCTAGTTAACATATTATGGATAAAGAAGTATGACTAAATACCTTCAGTAGTTTATATAAAAATATGTTATTTGATTTTCTAGTTCAGTATAAGATGCTTGCTCAGTATAAAAGGTGGATGGTTGAAATGTAGAGAAACTTATGTAGTCTTATGCGATGAGCATATGCCCCTTAGTTTAAGAGGAAAATTTTCTGAAAATGTCAATATCATTTTTTTTACATGCAGTCAAAATGAGTAAAGAGTAAAATTTCAAATTCAGCCAATCCCACTTGGTCTTCCCCCCAAAAAAGAGTTGGGCTTAAAAAATGATAATAAAGTGCTGTAGAGCAACTAGGTGTAACTTTAATATACAATAAATGACAGAAAATGAATTAAGATGGTATAAGTTAGGATGAACATGTTTGAACGGATCAATATATTTTATAGTCAGACAAATTGAATTGACAATAGCAGGGGTAGAGAGAGACCCAAGAAAAATCTGCTAAACTTAATTTTAACTTAAAATAAATTTGAATATTTATAGCAATATATATATATATATATATATATATATATATATATGCTCTAGCATAGAGTTCAGTGAAGTGATGAAATTCCTTTAGTTGACCTTAAAGTTACTCTGAATATTACTAGCCAAATATTTTCCCTAACATAGCGATTATAGTTGGAATAAGATCCATATAGTTGATCCTATATTGTTGAGACTTGTGACTTGTTAGAAATCTTAGCGATTATTCTACTTATTCTATGTTCATTTCTCTGATTTTTTTTCTATTTATTGAACAGTCTAGAGTTGTGCTCATTTTGAACTCACACAAGTCTCTATTTACACTAAACCTCTGTAGGATCACCATAAAGCACCTCAAAATATGTTCAGGCCATTGTTATCAAGTGTTCCTGCCACCACATTTTACTCTGGAAAGCCAAGCAGTGTACATCGGCATATGTTCTCCAGGAATTCTTCACTTACAACCAGCAGCAATGCAAGCTCTGAACTTGGTACTAGTGTGGCTGTTGATTTACAGGCTAGTGATCATGATCAAAGTGATCTAGCTGGCGAGTGGGATAGGACCAAGGCCACCGGGTTGCAAGAGGATGTAGTAGATAAATTAAGTGAGGTTAGAGAAGCTACTTGCCATGACACTTCTGTTGTGAAATGTGGAAATAGTATTGAAATCATTGACACGAGTATGTTCAACGAAGTTGAAACCAAGTTGGACAAATCGGCAATCAGTGGCAGTGTCACAGTAGATAGTGTAGCTTCCCAAGGTTCTTCATTTGTTGTTGAGGTTTCTGGGAATTATGCTTCTGAAAATATGACTAGATGCTCAATGTGTGGAAAATATTTTGATGCCTTGGAAATGGACAAGAATGTCTGTCAAGAATGTTCAGTATCGTATTGTTTGGCAAATTCCAAGGAACCAAGGAATAATGTTCCAACTCAGGAAAGTGTTTCTGTTGAAAACTTAAGTATTTGCTTGAACTGTGGAAAAAACTTCATAGTCAAGGATATGATTTTGGACACATGCCAAGAATGTGATGCAATATATGGGTTGATGGCCTTGAAAGGTTCTGGAACCATGCAAGTTACAACCCAGGATGCGTCTGATGACAAACTGGGTCATGGAACACAAAGGGAAATGACATTGTCTTTACTGCATGAGAGTAAAGATCATTTAATGCCCAACCGGCAAGGCCGGTTTACTGAAAAAGTAGAAGCTGATTTCTCTACTGACAGTGGATCATACTTGAGAACTGACAAATATATGGAGAATCCTTCTAAACATGATCCAGAATCCTGTGGTAAATGTGAATCTCCTCGATCACAATCGACTCCCCATCATCTAAGTGACAAGGTCGACAACCCTGAGGGCGCAGGCATTGCAGTGCTCCTAGTGAACAAGTCAAGCAGCAGAAAATGGCCACTTGTGCGAGGAAAAAGTGTTTCTGCCACAAACATTCTTTTTCCGGAGTCTTTTTATGGAGGAACTGATTTCAATGCCATGAAGTGCAGCCTTGGGAGGGACAGTTCTTCTGCTTCTTCCTCTATTGATCTGGGGCCATCTGGACAAACATACAGGAACCTTCTGCACCAGTTAAGCTATCGGAAGGATGATATTGACAATGCGAGCTGTGCATGCCACATCAGTGTCCATTCTGATTCAGAAAAATTTACTGTCATTGATAAACAAGTTTATCCTCGAATTCAAATGGAAAAAGTTTCTTCCCTCATTACATTAGATCTTGACAATGAAGTGGAAAACAAAATTTCCGATGTTCAAAAACTTGACAGTCTTTGTGGGAAGTCAGATTTGAGTACTTCAAAGGATATATCTACAAAGCAATCTGCTATAGGCACAGATGTATCTTCCCACACTAGTTCATCTTTGGCATCGAGTGACATTTTACTAAAATTGGGTGAAGAAAATAGTCTTCAACAGGATACTCATATAGCAAGTAATCCAGGTAAAAACTCTGTTTCTTTTGGAAACTTGGATGAAGTTTGTTTTAATAACAGTGAAAGGAGCAATGAAGAGATTGAGAGGCTTGCTAACCAAGAAGCATCTTTAATTGAAGACATTGCAACAACTAGCTCACCTCTTATAATCTTAGATCAGAAAAGTGAAATGGTAAGCTGCCCGGATCCACAAGTTGATTGTACACCTGCTGCAGTTACAAGTTGTTTGGAGGGTTTCCAAGAAGATTGCATTTCAAAAACAGTGGACAAGGATGTGTTGCTATCTGAATTGGAATCTCAGGACCAAACAGTTGGTATGTTGCAAACTTATTAATCTATTATTTGACATTTAATGACGATAATCAACTTTTATGAACATGTTCTCCAGCATAAAAATTTAACTTCTATCCTCTCTTTACGTGGTTACTATTATAGTGTATTCTCATAAATTTTGTTGGTCTATTGTTGAACATTCACCCACTCCATGCTTGATCACTGCATCTGTATGTATATTTTAGTGTTAAATTACATATGTTTTGAATATGCAACAATTTGCTAACAGATATGGGTTTGTTAAGACATTTTACATTTTTTTGCTTGCTTTCATTTATTTTATCTGACTTCTCATGTAAGCTGTGACTTGAGACACATGGTCACTGTGATAGTAAGTCAAGAAACCAGTCTACAGTTTGGAATGTGTTTGAGCTGAATTCTATAAAGTAAAACTCAGATTCTTCTATTTTATGTGAGCTTTGAGTTTTTGGTGTCCAAATGAATGGTTTTAATTGTCAGGCGGTTATTGGGACCTTTAATCATTTGGATTTCTTTCTTCTGAGAGGATAATATTTTCATATTTGGACTTAGGTCCAAGATGTGCTTCCAAATGCTTGTTGATCACATGCTTTCATAAACAATTATTTATAATTTCCTGCATTTCTGAGTATGTTTTTCATGATATGAATTTGTTGGATCATCGACCTTTCATTATTGGAACTTGCAGGAGAACCAGTTGTGACTGCTGAATCTCCGAGAAAACAAATGCAAAGGTGTTTTACACTGGAAGAAGCCACGGATACCATTCTCTTCTGCAGTTCTATTGTCCATGATACGGCCTACAAAGCTGCAACTATTGCAGTGGACAAGGAATTCCCTGTTAGTAAATCTTCCCCAATGGCATTCCTAGCAAATAGTGTTCCCAGTCATGAGGATTTCCGAAAATCCATTCGACATATGCGGAGCCCACAAAAATTCAAACGGAGAAAGCCAGAAGTGGCCGATAAGCTATCGTCTGTTGAGATACCCACATTGTGTGATAATAAAGTCTCAGAGACAAATGACAATGCAAAACCCCCAAAGCTGGAGTCCAAGTGCAACTGCACGGTAATGTAAGGAATTCCTCGCGCGCGAATTCAATATTGCCTGATCTGATTCTCTCTTCACTACAATACTAGTACCAAGTTCAGTATTCTTTTCTGGGAAGACATGATTGTATATTTCAGAGCAGTGCCATATTTCCTCCAATCTTGTAAAGATAATGTCGAAAATGGTGACTGCTGCCATTTTTTCCTTCAAGCCTGGTGATGCGGATGTTGGTGCTGGTTTCTTTAGTTCTTTCTCTTTGTTCTTGAGGGATGCACTTGTGATTTTTTTTCCCCTTGTAAATTTTGTTAGTAGTGTGCTTCTCTATGGCCTTTGAATCTTATCCAAGGTGTTGTAATATTGTTGAATAAAATTCTTATGCTTTTCCCCACTTTGTAATATCTTACTTTCAGAATTTTTTTTTTCCATCCATTTTTTCTGCTGGTCATGGCCATTTTTGCATCTTTTAGGGTACAATGAATCTATCAAAAGAGCTTTGTTGATTAGAACAAATTATTATTATTATTTTTGATAATCCATGCATATATGGATTTGGACTCGATTAGTTTCCCCGGGGCAATGGTGCAACGGTAGGACATCCGGATTGTAAATTTGGAAGTACGGTTCGATTCCCAGCTACGGCGTATTTTAGGAATTTTTCTTCAAATGGGGAACACAATCAAAGGATTTTGGCATCTGGATTGGTTTTATGATTTATCGATTTATCCTGATGATCGGTGGAAAACTTCCGTGGGACCGGGCCGGCCACCCCAGAGATGTGGCTACTGGGATTATCATTTTTTTTTTGGACTCGATTAGTTTTAAAGATAGATGGTCTTCCTCTTAGTTCATCAATCAGATAAATTTAAAAATACGAGTAACTTTTCGTTCAAATACATTGGTATTAAATGAATCTTAAATGAGCTAAGTTTATTTATGTTTAAATTTATTTATTAAAAATTTTATGGAGTTCGAGCTCAAGTTTTTATTGAACTCAACGAGTATTGTTCTTGTACATTAGTTAAATATTTATCTTATTCTTGAAATTTATATATTTCTTAAATTTAAATAATTAATTTAATTAAATTTAATTATACAAGAAAAATTGTCCTACGCGTCGCACTTGCGGATAGGTCAAAATGAGTGGTACTTTCGTAAATAAATCAGTCTTCGAAGGGCACATTGAAACCTTTGCTCTGCGCTCAGTCGAGCGCCTATAAAAGCCCTTTGCTGCTGCCCTCACTTCTCCACGCCGGCGAGAGCGAAGAGCCCAGAGACACCCAAAACCCTAACCATGGCGATTTGTCTCCGGCGGGCTCTCCAGCTGAGGACCCTCTTCCTCCGGCATCCTCGCAGAATCAGCACCATATCGCCCTTCTCCTATCTTTCCCAGGGCGATCCCGCATTGAACGCGGCGTCCCATTGCGGCTCCCGTGGCGGATTGTGCCGTGCGGATATCGATTGTTTAATGGGGAATCGTCGGGGTTTTGCTAAAGGAAGGAAATCGAGTGAGTTGCTGGCCTTTCTGCTTCTTTCCGTTGGTTTGCTTCTGTTTTTCTTCTTCTGTCTTCCTCGGTTCATGTAGTCAAAACTTTTTGGTTTGATAGTAGTTTGCTTTTGATTGGGTAAATAGTGAAGAAACACGCAATTGCCTCTGTCAATAGACACTAGCTAAATGATATTGGATTGAGAAGCTTTTCGTTCCGATATATGCTAGAAACTTTAGCAGAGGATGAGCTGATATTTGCCAGATTACGATGGAGTTGGATATGCATGTCATGTTATTTGAAGTTATGGTTGCAAAGCTACTATGAAATAAGAGAATTTTTTTTTAAAAAAAATCCAAATAATGTTCGTAGATGACTCATCCTAGTTATATCAAAAACTTTGGCTGCCAGATACAGATTCGACCATGCTAACAAATTAAGCCTATCTAAATATGAGAATGAAAAACTAGGGTCAGATACTTCCTGCCTCATGACTGAACATAGAAACTTGGCTGGTGGCAAGACCTTGACTAGAGGGATCAATGTGGGAGTGGAGGTAAGAGAAAGTGTATTTGAGATCCCGATGAATGCAAATTTGATTTGGAAACTAGATTTGATATATGGACACCAAGAAAAGATAATGCAAGCCAATCATCAACCAACTATGCACAAATAAGCTAAATAGGCCTGCTACAACAAACCAAATGGTATTAGTCAAGAATAATAGTGATGACTTGCTCTCTTAGGTCAATAACATATTAAGAAAACTGAGTTTATTATGCTAGAAGTTTTAGCTATTAGGCAAGTGCAAGCGTTCCATGGGCGGTACATAATGTAAATTAATAGGGTAGGGTGCAAACTTATGGTTGGTTATTGGATATGATTTTCCCCAAAGCATAAGGCATTGGAACCTACAACAACAACAATAACAACAACTAATTCTTTATTCCATTAAGTGGGGTCGATCCTCCTACGCCATCAGGCTCGATCTCCTACTATATCCTCATATATTGTTGCTAACCAATTCTTATTTAGTCTCTCTCTTCCTTTATTGGAACCTAGTTATGGTTTAATACTTTATAAGGTAAGGCCACATTCATTTGCTTGAATAACACTTTTGCATACTTGCCGACACAATTCATTCATCAAGTACAGTGAAGGAGAATTTTTGTAATTTAGGCCATCATATGATATGTTGTCAGCTTGATTTCGTATATTCCTTGACTTCAATTATCTGCTGTTTAGTGCATCATTTAATGGAGAAAATAGAATTTGATATCCGTAACTCCCTATTACAAATCATTTTTACTTGCTATATTCACTACTTGCTTCTGTTTTAAAGTTGAACTTGATCATGAAGAAGACACATTGAAAATAGGTGAAATCTGTGTATCATTGATTGGCAATGAAATTTGTAACAATTTAACTAATCTTTTTTTTTCTTTTTCATACTTCCCTAATTTGATTATTTCTCCACTACAATATTTTAGAGGATGAAACTGATGATGAGAAAAATCAAGTTGACCATAATTTTGGCCCTACATTAAAGTCAACCACTCAGTCACAAATGGAGGCTGCTATTGTCGCTTTGTCACGTGAGTTGAGTAAACTTAGGACTGGAAGAGCATCTGCAGGTATGTCTTATTTTGCTATTTCCTGTAGCAATTTTGATATTTTCTTTTTTTCTCACTACAACTGGATATTTTTTTCTCATTGCAGGAATGCTTGATCATATTTTGGTAGAGACAGGAGGTGGGAAAATTCCTCTTAATCATGTTTCTGTTGTCTCTGTCATAGATACAAAGACACTCTCAGTGACACCTTATGATCCCGATGTAAATTTCTAATTCTTAAACCTTAAGATTTGGCTTAAAAGATCTCTTTTTTTTTCATGGATATTTTCTTATGTTTCATTATACAATTGTGGAAGGAAGCTTTTTTTTTTCTTCTTTTTATTATGCATCTCTTGGGCACTGTTATGGGATTAGAGTTCAATCATTCTTTTTCTTTTGCTATCTATCAAGGTATAGAAGCACTAGATAGAATTTAATCTATAGGAACTTGGTTACCATTGGGCTTTAACAGAATTTTGGCATATGCTAAGCAAATTGCACTTGATGTTCTATAGCCTAGACAATTCCTAATTTTAATTGGAGGGTATCCTAAGTGTTTTAAACTTTGACCCCCAAAAAGCATTTTAAACGAGGACCTGCACAATAAAAAATTTAGCATGCAGAGTAGATTAAAGTTGATGAAAAAGCTAAGAATATAAATCAAGCTCAAGACCTGAATGTTCAGAACAATTTGTGTTTGCAGCCTAAGAAGTGTAAACTTGATCATGTCTAACCCTGTGTCCACAGATTAAATTATGGTTTTGATTAATCTTGAAAGTATTCATCGCACTTCGGACTTGATTAATTATCTCATTTCACATGTTTAGTTGGTCTTGTTAATGCGATTTACTTAAAAACAATTATTTTATTTTTTCCTGTTTGTTTGAATAAGAATTTAGTATAGCAAATATATTGATGTCTACATTTGTTTTCTAATTCAAGTTTGATAAATATATGAATAATGTAAAATTTAGAGGATGCATAGATATGCGCTACTTATTTTACCAAGATCTTGCTGTATTTGTATCCACTTGATCAGATCTGATTGTGCACTTAAAATTTTGTTTGAATATTAACAACTGCATATTCATCACTGATTAACAATGCTACTTGTGAGTGCAGTACTCTTTTCCCCCCTTCACTTATTTAATGTTGTTTGGCTGATCATCTTTCCATATTATAAATGATGGTTGTGCTATCTTTAATTTATCCATATTCATAATATTATAACATTCAAACACTATCAATTTAACAAAAGATATATCTATGATAAATTAATTTTGAGACGTATAACCGTTTGAATTTGGTTTTATTTAGAAGTGTTCCTTGGACTATTGTATCTAATTGTTAATTTGCCAATTTTGTGATCTGGCACCTGGTTTTTAGTGGAGCAAAAATGATGATCTACTTGGCTTAGGAATGGGTAAATGGAACATGAATGAGTAGGCCTTGACATCTTTTTATCATCACCATTGGAGAAAACCTCAACTGATAGATTATCAAATATTCAATATTATCATTATAAATATTCCATATTATTGTTATAAAGATGATTGTTCACATTCATCTAGTGGTGCTGATAGTAATGATGTAATATAGCATGGTTTATGATGTTCAAAATCATTTTTATATAATCAAGTACCCAAGCTATTCTCCCACGATCATACAGTTTCAGTTACAGAATCATAATCTTTTCCAGAAGATATAAATCTTCATCCACTTATAACCTAAAGTAAATGAGTAAGTTCTTTTGGGAAATCCCACATTTTTCAGCTAGTTAAAAATCAAACATTTCCAATTTATTGCTGAGCTTTTTAGCTAGTTAATGAAATGCTAAGTTGCTTTCTCGATGCCAAATCTTGCAGAATTCACTTATTTTTCTAGAACTAGAGGACATAGTTCATTACTTCTCATAATATGCCAGGATAAAAATGTATGTTGAGCAATTCTTCCAGGAAAAATCCTCATTGCATATAGACACGTGAATTTTACATGCCGTGTTTTTTATTTTTGTTGAAAACCTCTTGTGATGCAGACTTTGAAAGCAGTAGAGAGTGCAATAATCTCATCTCCTTTAGGTTTAAATCCAACACCCGATGGTCAGCGATTACTTGCAGTTATTCCTCCGTAAGTTACTAACCTTTCGATAGTTTCACTAGTGGTACTCACCTAAAGGAGTTAATGCAAACCTTGACTTGCTTCTTTTGGTGATTTTGATATGGACAATGGTGTTTAGTCTCACAAAGGAGAACATTCAGGTAAGTCACTTTAAATGCTTTTTTCTCGCATCTAAACTGTATTTGCTTGCATAATGTAGCCTAATTGTGTTTGTTTTCTCAGGCACTCTGTAAGGTGGTTGCAAAATCTTCAGAAGATGTCAAACAGAGTGTCAGAAGAGCTCGTCAAAAGGTACATTCATGCCATGTCGCTTCTGTGATCATCATGAATTTGACATTTTGAGCTGGTGTAGTATTTTGATTGAAGTCTATGGTCTAGTTAGTTATTAAGAGTTCAGAAACACAATATTATGTCCCTTATTTGAAAGGAATACATGATTATAGTCTATAATCACTATCTTATTCATTACGACTGAATAATAATTGCTTGGTGTTGATCTGCAAGTTAAATTATTCTAATCTCTATATCAATACTTACTCCTTGTCAGTAAACTAATTTTGTTGTCATTGGTTTAGTACCTAAAGCTTGCTAGGCGATGTGTTTAACATTTGATAAATCAATAGTTTGCTAAATTGACAGTGGAGCTCTACCAGTTATTATAATTATGCCACATAAGAATGTGTATGAATCATTCATGTTCATAGGCAATTTTTTGATCCTTTTCCCCACCCATGTCCTCTCCTTTCCCCTCCCATCTTGGGTTTACTAAACTGATGCGAGGGGAAAAGGGGCAGGGAGAGGGAAAGTAATACAAATAATATACATGGGTGATCAATAATACTCAATGTGCCATTGTATAAAACTTTCCCTCTCTCCCTCCTATCTTTCTATCAAAGTAAGCCCAGCATTAAAGTCCATTGGAAAAAGAACACCCAAAGAACTATTATTTTAAAAAGTGGTCAATGCTTTATTGCACCAGAGAAGCCACATGCATGGCCAATCATGAGTCAAGCTGAAGGCAGTCAGATTAGAGATCATGTTTACTGACAGGTATATCAATATAATTAACCATGCATACTATTCTAACTATACTTGCAATAATATACTGAATTGCAAATGATTCTATTGATAAAGGCCCATATACTTTATGCTTTCATGCAATGATCCGGCTGCGTAAGGTTTATACTAAATTTTAAACACAAGTGAGCTGGTGTTATTGAGAAATAAGTGTAGTGGCACATGTCCTGTTTGATTATAATTACAAAGCCTATGCTTTTGAGATGTTTAGAAATGCTAGTCACCTTTTATTATTGTTAGTTATTAATCTTTTTTTTAGCTTGTAGTATTAGAATTTAATTTTTTTGTTGCATGAAATACGTTTCTTGTTTCGCATTAGTATTATATTTTGATGTGGCCTAAAAATCGATAACTGACCCAATTCAACTTGATCCAACTCAGATTGGGTCCAATGTATACTACTCGGTATAGGATGCAGTTTCAGAACAACCTTTCCCTGATCTAAAAAATCAGATCGAGTCAAATTTTGTTGATCGAGAACTAATCCAATTCAATGCTCATTCACCCGCCTACTGCTAAAGCACATACATTTTGTTTGTCGCTCGTAGTTACTCTGCAGACTACTAACTAACCTCAGAACTCTTGTTGCCTCGACTGCTCCTGAAAGTGCTGGACAATTAATAGAGAGAACCTATTTGAAGAACCCTAGCAGTTGAAAGATCATTTTTGCTAATCAATACTAACTAGTGACTTAATCAATACGTTGCAGGCACAGGATTCTATAAAGAAACTAGCAGCAGGAGTCCCAAAAGATGATATCAAGAGGCTTGAGAAAGAGGTAACAAAAAATAAAAATAAAGTGATGGCCTTGCAGATGTCTCAGCTTATGTTCTATTCTCATCCACAGATCGACGAGATGACGAAGCGATTTGTGAAGACAGCGGATGATATGTGCAAGGCAAAGGAGAAAGAAATTACCAGTATCTAAGTTGCATCCCAAGATTTAACCTTTCGCATTGTCCTGGGGCAAGTGATGTACGCACAGGAATGAGATTCTGAAAGCCTGCTGGACTTGGGATATGGCATGATACCTGATGGAATAAGTCACTTCAATGTTAAACTTATTGGCAAAGCTGGTACCAGAAAAAGTTCCACTTGTAGCGTAAGGACATGTAGCAATTGGATATTCCAGGTTGATTATTGATTTTAGCATTTCAAACTCTACTAATACCATGGCTTTCTGTTAGCAATTGGATCCAGTTCGAGTTCTGAAAGCACTGACGTTCAGTAGTTGATTCAGCATAAATACATAGCCTTCATTACAAGCTACAGCAACTTCAAACCCAGATGTTGGAGGATCAGCTGTAGGCAGAAACCTTCCTAAGATCTCAATGAAGGCCGGATGCTGCCTGACTCTCAGATGGAAGGAAGCATGCGACATCGGACAGTATACATCGGACTCAATTGACTACTACACTGCTTGGAAGCTTCCCCAGCGCTGCTGTGGTCACAAGTCTGATCCCTCTCACCCACAGCTGCGCCTCTTCTTCCCCTCCCTCGCACACGAAGTGCACCTCCCTCTTCTTTCCCGTCGCCGTCACCACCCTGAACAGCCCCGCCTCGTCGTCGACGGCGTCGCCCTTCGCCTTCCGGTTCCTTCGGAAGGCTGCGCTCCCGCCCACCGCTGCCTCCCCGCAGACCACGTTCCGCCGGCGCGCGCTGCCCCACCGTAGCACTCCCGCCGCCGCGACCATCCTCAGCTCTTTCTCGTGCGGCACCCCTTTCCCGCCCTTGGTGTGCTTCTTCACCCGGCCGCCGCCCACCACCACTGCCCGCGCCATCTGGTCGAGTATCACCTCCTCCGCCTCCTTCCCCAGCTTCGCGTTCGCCCTCGCCAGCGACAGCGCAGTCTCGCCGCGCCGCGTCGCGAGGTGGCACTCGGCGCCGGCGAGGATCAGCGCCTCGCATGTCGCCCCGTGTCCTTCCCTCGCGGCCAGCATCAGCGGCGTGTAGCCCTCGCCGTCGAGGGAGTTCACGTCGCATCCTCTCCTGGTCAGAAGCTGCACCGCCGCAATGTCCCCCCGGCGAGCGGCGAAGTGCAGGGCGTGGAAGTGTCCGGTTCCACCTCGTTCCAGCATGAATTCGAGCATCACCTGCTCGAATAGTTCGCGATTCTCCTTCGAACGCAAGAGATCGATCGCAGTCTCACCTTCTTTGTTTCGGTGCTTCATGTCGGCGCCGGCGAAGACCAAGCGGCGGAAAGCCTCAACGTGGCCTTCTTTGACCGTCATCATTACAGGGGTGTCGCCGGCGCCGTCTAGTTCGTCGATGTCGATTTCATGGCGTCTCGATAGTACCTCCAAGGCTGCAACATCGCCGTGACGAGCAGCGAACACGATTGGCGAGAAGACGGAAGGATTGCTCGACCGAGGAACATCGCCGGACCAGATGGCACAGAGGACGGCGTCTCGTAAACCGATGCTCCAGTTGCTCGAAGCAGCAGCAGAGATCGCCGAATCTCCAGAGAAGCTCCGCAATCCAAGATCGGCGCCGGAGGATATGAGGATTCGCAGGCAGTCGGCGTGTTGGTGGCGCGCGCAGAGCATCAGCGCCGTCTCCCCTGATTCAGTTCTCGAGTTCAGATCGCATCCAGCCTTGTCGACGAGGACTCGCAGAACGGAGGCGAAGCCGAGCCGCGCAGCGAGGTGGATCGGCCGGAATTCGATGTCGCGGCCGGCCTTGACCGGGAGCTCGTGGTCGGCGCCGAGGGCCAACAGGGCGTCGACAGCTCCGGGGTTGGCGCAGAGGACAGCATGATGGAGGAGGGTTCGGCCATGGTGGGGAAAGTCAATGGCGGAGTGGTGCTGCAGGAGCTGTCGGAGGATGGCGCCGGTAGACTCGAAGTACTCGACGGCGCACCACGTGGCGTCGTAGGGCTCCGAGAGCCCGGCCCCCACGCGGAGCTCTTCGCCGGTGGCGGCGTCCCAGGACCACGCGCCCAGCCTAACCTTCGCCTCCTTGCGCACACCGCCCTGGAGCAGACGCCCGACGACTGCGACCTGGCGGCTGACGACGGCGGCGAAGAGCGCGGTGCAGTCGACATTGGTGTGCAACGACGGCTTGAGCGAGCGGAGGAGCACACGGGAGGTCGCGTCGATGTCTACGCCGCACTGCACAGACAATTGAATTAGAAACCAGAACACGGAGAGCTCGCCTTGATTCGTAGAGAAATTTCCAGACCTCGAGGAGGCGGTCGACGACGTCGACGTATCCCCGGGAGGCCGCCGAGACGAGCGCGTGGACGGCGACGTGAGGCCGCACGAGATCAGAGCGCATGAGAAGCTCGACGAGTCGCGCCCTCCCGTGGAGACACGCCTCCATCGCCGCCTCCTCGCACGCGGGCTGCGACGCCCCGGCTTTGAGCAGCACCTCCACCACCTCCGCCCGCCCCTCCCTCGCCGCCGCCGTAATCGCGTGCCCCCCGAACAGCTTCTGGTTCACGTCCGCCCCTTTCTCCTGCACTCAGCCATCAAGATCAGTAACTCCAAATCAACAAATCAAGCAGTAAAGCAACAACAAAGCTGATCCCCATCGATTTGGTCGGCAACAACCATGAGACAAGACAAGATGCAACCGACCATGGCATGATCCCCAGATCTTTTGGTGGTTACTAACTCGATTCCTACTGAAAGTTTGTGGGGACGAAGCAGAGATCAGCTACAAGGCCAGTGTCTGCGCGCACCGACGCTCGAAGACAAGCACCTCTCTCTTCAGGTGTCCCCAGATCGAACAGCTGGCGTGCGTACGTGACCGTACGGCACGCCGCTACTCCACTTCCCCTTATCCGAAGCGCAGTTTGTCGAGACGTCCGATCCAAATCCCCATCAACAGCTACAGGAGTGGATTTCGTTCCTAGTTGATGCGATCGACAGCAACCCTAATTAATTATCCTGATCTACCATCAGGGAGCGCAGTGGTGCCAGCTAAGTGGTCACGGAAGCAGGAAGACGATGAGGTTTGAGGAATGGGATTTTGCCAGTGAAGAAAAATAGGGTTTCCGGCCCGAAATGGGAACGTTTCGTATGAAAACGGAAGGGAGTAGGGTTGAGGGAGGAAATCGAACCAGGAGGCGGCGGACGAGGGGGAGATCGCCGGCGTGGGCGGCGACGAAGAGGGCGGAGGCGTCGGTGCGGAGATCCACGTACTCCACCCGGATCTCGTCGGCGGCCTCCTCGCGGAGCGCCGTCGCGACCCGCCGCGTCCGCAGGCACACCGCGCCGGAGTGGTTGACGTCGGCCGCGGGGTCGGCGAGGCACTCCGCGGCGGTCCGCGAGTCACCGCGGTGCGCCGCCTCCACCAGCCGCTGCGACACGTGGTCCGGCTCCGGGCGCCGCTCCGCGACTCGCTTCGCCGACGCGAGCGATCGCGGTCCGCCTCCGGCGAGCGAGTGGGCGAAGGCTACCATCCGGCCGCCGATCAGGGTCCCCGATGAGTCTGTGCTCGGCCGGTTCACCAGGAGATGGAGGTTTCCGGCATCGATCTCCGCCCCTTCCTTTAGCTTCTCGGGAAACTTGAAAGCAGAGCGCGGCAGAGAAAGAGGGAGTTCATTCGCAATTATAAGTGCGGAGAGGCGAGGAGGGGCCAGTTAATTACGACGTGGCGGTTACTTAAATAGGGTTAAAAGGTGAAAGCAAAATAAAAGCTACCGGCGGTTCCGCTACCAAATGTACTAAAACCCTAAACAAGGATCAAAGTAGTAAAATTTATGCACCGGTACATAATTCCGGGACATAACTGAGTTGATTATGATGTAACAAAATTATAGAAGAGGGCAAGAATTTAAATCCTGATGAAGCCAGATAATACCCTTCTGTGTCGTGACCAACTGCAGTTTCCCGATTTACCTCCTTACAAATGATTGTAGGGTCGATCGTGTGGGACCGCTAAGGTGGCGGATTCCACTTTTTTTACAGAAAAAATAGTAAAATTTATAATCCACCTCAGCAGAAAATGGAATTCCTCAATTCGATCTCATACGATCATTTTCATAATCATATATAAAAAAGTAAATTAAAAAATTATAATTGATCATGATAAATCAATTTTATTGAGATTCGATACTTATTTATTTTAGCAAGTCTGTTTCATCGTAACTAATTCAACTATATCTCGAGAACAAATTTATAGCTATGAATTATGGTGAATGGGTCGCTCTTCATGTTTAAACCTCGTGTTTCAAAATTAATCGGGTCGTATACTTAAATATTTAAATTATAAAAAATTAATTAATTTTAGGAAAAAAATTCATTTCAGATCATAATTTATATAATTTTTCATACCTCATGTAATTTAAATTTTTATATTTTACTCAGGACATTAGATCACGGTAAATTTATTATAATGTAATATTATCCTATATATAAAAGATTAATTTTGCAATTCAAATTTTGGATCATAAGATTATATTATAGTAATTTTATCATTATACTAAAACTCCCTTTCGAAATATTTTACCTTTAAAATTTATAAAATAAAAATAAAATATCATCTCCTTATATAACATTATAAGATATTATATTGTCGTAATAACATGTTGGTATGTTTAAAAATAGGGACGAAATTAGAAATTTCGTATTAAAAAAGAGGGAGAAAAATATGTATTTACGTTGAGGAAGAGACAATCGTGTCGTTGTTCCTCATTCATCTTCATTCTTACATTCTATATCTCTTACATTAAACAAATTAAAGGGGAGAAAAATAGTCACCCCATCCGCCGTATCGACTCCATCCCTGTTTAAAAGAATTATGATTTGTTTTTAGTTTTTTTCTGGTACGTAATAGAAGGATTCAATCGCTTAGAATAGTAATATTGTTCCTATTCTAAAAAAGGGCAGTCCGGTGTACGAAGCTCCCGCCATGCGGGGTCCGAGGAAGGGGAGCCTTGGCGCAACGGTAAGGTTGCTGCCATGTGACCTAGAGGTCACGGGTTCAAATCCTGGAAACGACCTCTTGCCAAAGGCAAGGTAAGGCTGCGTACAATGGATCCTTTCCCCGGACCCCGTATGGCGGGAGCTTCGTGCACCGGACTGCCCTTTTTTAGAATAGGAACAATATTATTATTATTTATTATTATTATTATTTATGATTAATTCATTCAATTTTTTGTTTTAGAATTTAAAAGTTGAATTATAGTATTAAATACAAAAACAAAAAATATTTAATGGAGTATGACAAATTGTTATCTCGCATTAATTATTTGTACACCTCCTAAGTAACTAATTTTTTTTATTTAAATTTTTTTTACTTAATGCTATAACTCAATCTATAAATTCTAAAACAAAAATCTTAAATGAATTAATCGTAAAAAATTAAAAAATAAAATAATAAAAAATAATATTGCTCTTATTTCGGATGCTCAAAACACTTTCGGATGTCCAAAATCTTACACAAACAAACGTGCAAGATATTAATTCTATATATATATATATATATATATATATATATATATATATATATATATATATATATTATAAAGGAATACATACATATATAACATACAAATCTTGTACCGGATTAACTTAAGTCTTCTTCTTTCTTTCTTTCTTTTTTAATTTTTTTTACTTAATGCTATAACTCAGTCCATAAATGCTAAAATGAAAATCTTAAATGAGTTAATGGTAAAAAAATAAAAAAATAAAAAATAATATTATTCTTATTTCGAACGCTCAAAACACTTTTGAGTGTCCAAAATCTTACACAAACAAACGTGCAAGATATTAGTGATTCAGACTCGAACTGATAGTCATATTGAGCCAAAGGGAGCTCATAGTTGATACATTCAGAAAGTGTTATGTTGTGTCCATTATAAAAATTTTATCCTAATAATGATATTTCATCCTTACTTATGGGGTTAAAGTTTGCAATTAGATAGTTTTCCTTGAGTCCAATTTCTTCTAGTAGTTCATAGGACATTGAGAAATCTTATTGAGATAGGATATATACGTCCTCCAACTCAGCAACTATAAGATATTCAATTTCTGTTAAAAAGCGTTAGCATCAACAATTAAATAAAACTTAAGAAATAAATGAGATTATTACTTGAATTGTCAAGATTTTCATTGTTTTCAATGATGGTGATAGGATTTTGAGGAAGAGATGTAATATTCAGTGAACTCGAATTGATAGTCATATCAAGCCAACGGGAGCTCATAATTGATAGCTTTAGAAAGTGTCATATTGTGTCTATTATAAAAATTTTGTCCGAAAAATAATGTTTCATCCTCACTCATAAGATTAAAATTTGCAACTAGATAGTTTTCCTCGAGTCTAATTTCTTCTAGTAGTTCATAGGGCATCAAGAAATCTTGTTGAGACAGAATATGCTCGTCCTCCAACCCAACAACTGTGAGATGTTCAACTTCTCTGAAGAGTCGTTAGCATTAGCAATTAAATAAATTTAAGAAACTAAATGAGATTATTACCCGAATTGTCAAAAATATTATTATTTTCAATGATGATGGTAGAGTTTTGATGAAGAGATGTAATATTTAGTGATTCCGACTCGAACTGATAGTTATATTGAGCTAAAGGGAGCTCATAGTTGATAGATTCAGAAAGTGTCATATTGTGTCCATTACAAAAATTTTATCCCAATAATGATATTTCATCCTTACTCATTGGATTAAAGTTTGCAACTAGATAGTTTTCCTCGAGTTCAATTTCTTCTAGTAGTTCATAGGACATTGAGAAATCTTATTGAGATAGGACATATACGTCCTCCAACCTAGCAACTATGAGATATTCAACTTCTGTTAAAAATCGTTAGCATCAACAATTAAATAAAAACTTAAGAAATTAAATTAGATTATTACTTGAATTGTCAAGATTTTCATTGTTTTCAATGATGGTGATAGGGGTTTGAGGAAGAAATGTAATATTCAATGATTCCGACTCGAATTGATAGTTATATCGAGCCAACGGGAGCTCATAATTGATAGCTTCAGAAAGTGTTATATTGTGTCCATTGTAAAAATTTTATCCCAAAAATGATATTTCATCCTCACTTGTAAGATTAAAGTTTGCAACTAGATAGTTTTTCTCGAGTCTAATTTCTTCTAGTAGTTCATAGGGCATCGAGAAATTTTGTTGAGATAGAATATGCTGGTCCTCCAACCCAACAATTGTGAGATGTTCAACTTCTCTTAAAAGTCGTTAGCATTAACAATTAAACAAATTTAAGAAACTAAATTAGATTATTACCCGAATTGTCAAAAATTTTATTATTTTCAATGATGATGGTAGAGTTTTGACGAAGAGATGTAATATTTAGTGATTCCGACTAGAACTGATAGTTATATTGAGCCAAAGGGAGCTTATAGTTGATAGATTCAGAAAGTGTCATATTGTGTCCATTACAAAAATTTTATTCCAATAATGATATTTCATCCTTACTCATGGGGTTAAAGTTTGCAACTAAATAGTTTTCCTCAAGTCCAATTTCTTATAGTAGTTCATAGGACATTGAGAAATCTTATTGAGATAGGACATATACGTCCTCCAACCCAGCAACTATGAGATATTCAGCTTCTGTTAAGAATCGTTAGCATCAACAATTAAATAAAAACTTAAGAAATTAGATGAGATTATTACTTGAATTGTCAAGATTTTCATTGTTTTCAATGATGGTGATAGGGTTTTGATGAAGAGATGTAATATTTAGTGATTCCGACTCGAATTGATATTCATATCGAGCCAACGGGAGCTCATAATTGATAGCTTCAGAAAGTGTCATATTGTGTCTATTATAAAAATTTTGTCCCAAAAATGATATTTCATCCTCACTCATAAGATTAAAGTTTGCAACTAGATAGTTTTCCTCGAGTCTAATTTATTCTAGTAGTTCATAGGGCATCGAGAAATTTTGTTGAGACAGAATATACTTATCCTCCAACCCAACAACTATGAGATGTTCAGCTTCTCCTAAGAGTCATTGACATTAACAATTAAATAAATTTAAGAAACTAACTAAATGAGATTATTACCTGAATTGTCAAAAATTTTATTATTTTCAATGATGGTGGTAGAGTTTTGACGAAGAGATGTAATATTTAATGATTCCGACTCGAACTGATAGTCATATTGACCCAAAGGAAGCTCATAGTTGATAGATTCAGAAAGTGTCATATTGTGTCCATTACAAAAATTTTATCCCAACAATGATATTTCATCCTTACTCATGGGATTAAAGTTTGCAACTAGATAGTTTTGTTTAAGTCAAATTTCTTCTAGTAGTTTATAGGACATCGAAAAATCTTGTTAAGACAGGACATGCACGTCCTCCAACCCAGCAACTGTGAGATGTTCAGCTTCTGTTAAAAGTCGTTAGCATCAACAGTTAAACAAACTTGAGAAACTAATGAGATTATTACTTGAATTGTCAAGATTTTCATTATTTTCAATGATGATTGTAGGATTTTGATGAAGAGATGTAATATTTAGTGATTTCGACTCGAATTGATAGTCATATTAAATCAAAGGGATCTCATAGTTCATAGCTTCAGAAAGTGATTCCCAATCCATGTGGTCGTGACCAACTTTGTTCCCAATCCATGGAACAACTTATTCCAAGAGTAGTTGAACCAACTCTGTTCTAGTGATTCCTTAGATAAACATGTTTCTGCTCCATTGTAGCAATCGAAAGTGGTTCGACGTCTACTGCTGTGGCCTCTGAAACATGAAATTAACAATAGTTAGACTCGATGAGTTCAAATATTTTTTTTGAGAAGAAGAAATAAAGAATCATGGAAGTAGATTAATACTAAACTTTTTTTTACCTTTTGCAGTGTCTCCTGATTCAGACTCGAATTGATAGTCATATTGAACCAAAAGATGCTCACATTTGAGATCTTCAGAAAGCAAAAATCTTGTTTCAAGAATGTCATTTTATCTTTACTAATCGGGTTAAAGTTTGCTACTAGACTAATTTTGTTTCAAACTAATTTTAACTAAATTAAATAATTTTTTATAAAATTTGAATAATTTTGACAAAATTAATAAAGAGTATTTTTTATAACAAAATTATAATCCACATATATTGATTTTGATAAGTGCGAATAATATTATTCTATATTTAATATAGCAGTTATTATTGTAATTGCTATAACAACATTGAAAGAAAAATATTTTTAAAATAAAAATATGAAAATTATTTTAATATTTTTTTAAAAAAAATACCCTTTGATAAAAATAATAATAAGAGATATACTTTTAATTTGTAGATGTTAACTAACATGAAAGAATAATTAGAAATTAATTATTCATTTCCCCCCTTATAATCCATATGTGAGGCTTTGCTAGCCGTAGTCTTCTTCCTAATTTATCTATCGAATAAATTTTAAGCACAACTTATGCACATTCAAGATTTGACTTATAAGATATTTATAAGGGTTCTCAGAGTCATATAGCAAGATATATCTCATTGAATAGCCAAACCCTAGTTTGGGGGTTTACAACTTAACTTACAAGACTAGCTAGACTATTAACAAGAAGATTTACTAATGAAAAATTGGATCAAACTCTGTCATTTTTGTTTGTCACTTGCAACCCTTCAAGAGCTTATCAGGTAGCTTTCGATGAGATGGCCTTTCGGCTTTAATCCTTATGCTCAATTCACTTCAGAGGATAGATCGTCAAAAGGATGCATCGCATGAGCGTAAATATATTTTTCTTTATTTACAAGATATAAAATTAGATAAAGGATGGATTTGTAATTCATTCACTGATTATATTGGTTTTCTAAATATATATTTTCTTCCACCAATCTTAACTCCAGTGTTTTAGAGCTTGTTCTTTCTAGTGTTACCATGATCTTAATAGCGAGCTAGTGGCTTTTTCTTCCGTCCAATGTTAACTATATTGTCTCCGAGCAAGCCTTCTGTTGTTGTTGTTGTTGTTGTTGTGAGTCCAACGGCGAGCTCGTGACAACCACCTGCTCACGAGCTCATCGTCTACTTAACCTCGAGTTTGATTGACATAGGTAAATTAGGTTTATCTTTCCCCCTCTTTTTTCCACTTTGAATCTTTATCCCTAGGGATGATCAATCCCTATATTGTCTATCCTCCATAGTAAACTAGGGATCAATTAAATATAAAAAACAATTTAGTTTACTAGGGGTGTGACTTGAAGCTATCCTCTTTGAATGTTTAAGGTTGTCGCGCGGTCCAGCAAGAACTTGGATACAACCATGAGAGACCTAAAGGCTTCTTTGTTACGGTCCATCTCATCTCATGGTGATCATGTCCTATGCAAGCGGAGAGACTCACTAGATATGTAGCAAGTGCACAAATGCACTTAAAGGCAGGGTCGGGGTGGGTTCAAGATTTTTGGATTTAGGAGGGAAATTTTTCATCGACCACCGGGTAAATCGGGAAGCGCATACGGCGACCAATCTGCCAAACAACATTCCCCATTTGTACAAATAATGACTTGCTCCATGAAAGTGTTATTGCAAGCAGTGTAATCGACTTGTCGATGATCGACAGCTCAAACTCTTCATCTGCCGGAGCAACGACGACCAAGGCCGAGGCGAGGCCGAGGCCTGTAAGTAACACCTCAAGCGAAAGCGTCGAACGTGTTCGCCAACACCAAAAGGCAACGAACCTTACGCTCCACCTTGAGATCGAGACGGAGCAATGACAGTTGAAGTCGATGACGCCCTGAGCGAAGGCACCAAACGTGTCTACCAGTGCCAGGAGGCAACGATCATCACAGATACATACAGTGAACACACGACACAATGAATTATATAAATGAACTACAAATTTTTAATTTAAATTTTAATTAATTGATTCAATCAATTTTTAATTTAATAAAATAATTTAATTAAGCTTTATCGAATCCTAATTAAATTATTATATTAAAATATATAAAAATTTATTTTAAATTTTAAAAATTATAAATCAATTATATTTATTATCATTAATATTATAAATATCAAAATTGCTTTAGTTATAAAAACATTAAACCAAAGTAATATCATAAATATTAAATTAGATTATAATCTTATTTAGATTGAATATTAATTATGTGATTACCAAAGAACCATAATTACAGGAACCAAACGACATCTTAACTGTTTCAACTTTCAAGAGCATCTTGCTCTTTTTCATTTCATTTCGTTTCATTTCATTTCAAAATAATTATTCTGATGCTTCACAAAAGCTTGCTGCTAACGCTCGCCTCGGCTCTAATGGCGAATAATCTTTGCAGAATGTCGGCTCCGAAAGACCGCATCGATCTCAGTCTCTCGTAGTCACCGCGTCTTCTTCTCCGCGCTGCTCGTCGCCTGCGTTCCTGCTCCCTTCCCTTCCCATGGCGTCGGGAGCCCCAAAGCCTCTCAACCCTAAACCCCTCTCCCCCTTCTTCCTCGCGTTCCTCCTCCTTCTCTTGTGTTCGCTCTCCGCCGCCGAGGCAATGGAGCTGGATTTCCACGCCGGCGACCGCGACGCGCTCCTCCGCTTCAGATCCGAGCTCAACGACCCGCGCTCGGGCCTGGCGAGCTGGAAGGGATCCAATTGCTCCGCCTGGGCCGGTGTAACCTGCCAGAACCGGACCGGACGGGTCGTCCGGGTCGACCTCGGCGGGTTGGGCCTCGCCGGCGCCGCCCTCCCCTTCCTCTGCCGGCTCTCCCTCCTCGAAACCCTAGTCCTTCACGGCAACGCCTTTTCCGGCCCGGTTCCGCCATGTCTTGGCCGGCTTCGTGGCCTTGGAACCCTCGATCTTGGGCAGAACAAGCTTCAAGGGCCTATGCCGCCGCAGATTGCTATGCTATGGCGTCTCGAGACGCTGGTGTTGGCAGGAAACCCCAGCGTCGGCGGTCCGGTGCCGGAATGGGTCGGTAATTTCTCTGCCAGGCTGAAAAAACTCGATCTTGGATGGTGTTCGTTCGAGGGAGAGATTCCAGAGGGTCTGTTCCATCTCCGATCGCTGGAATTTCTCGATCTCTCCGGAAATCGCCTGGCGGGCGCGTTGGGAGATTTCCGGCAGCCGTTAGTTTATCTCAACCTCGCCCGCAATCAGCTTTCAGGAACCCTCCCCTGCTTCTCGGCGTCTGTCTTTTCGCTTTCGGTACTCAACTTAGCAAGCAACGCCATCGTTGGCGGGATCCCTACGTGCATCTCGTCGCTGAGGGCGTTGACAGTGCTGAATCTCTCGTCAAATGGCCTTCAATATAGGATGTCGCCGAGACTCATCTTCTCCGACAAGCTTCTGGTTCTTGATTTGAGCTCAAACGCGCTCTCTGGTCGGATTCCAGGCAGTCTAGTGGAGGAATCAGAGAGATCTTCGTTGCTACTTCTAAATTTATCGTGCAACAAGCTCGTTGGGGAGATTCCAACGGAGCTAGCGGAGTTGAGGAGTTTGCAAGGCCTTTTCTTGTCGCAGAACCAGCTTACCGGAGAGATCCCAGTGGCTATTGGGAATTTGACCTACCTCCAGGCCCTTGATCTTTCTTACAATTTTCTCTCTGGTCCAATTCCTGTCAGCCTCGCTGGTTGCTTCCAGCTTTGGCAACTGAAGCTAGACCACAACAACCTCTCTGGTGCCCTCCACCCGGAGCTTGACGCCCTTGATAGCCTACGCATCCTAGACATATCTGGGAACCAGATTTCTGGTGAGATTCCTCTTCCCCTGGCTGGTTGCAAGTCACTTGAGGTCGTCGACTTCAGTTCAAATAAGCTCACAGGCATGCTTAATGGAGCTATTCTTAAGTGGCAGAACCTCCGGTTGCTCTCAGTTGCTAGCAACCAATTATCAGGCGATCTACCAAGCTGGATCTTCTCATTCCAGTCCCTACAGTCGCTTGATCTTTCCGGTAATCACTTCTCAGGTTTTATTCCTGATGGAGACTTCAACGTTAGCTCAGAGTTCAATGGCAATTCTAGTGAGTTGAATGAAGGATTCGGCGAGGGCTTGGTTTCCGTCTCAGTGGACTTCGCTGGTAGCTGGCAAATGGAGTTCAATTACAAGCTACAATCACCTGTGGGAATTGATTTGTCCAGCAATGCTCTTCGCGGAGAGATACCAGAGGGGTTGATTGGATTAAAGGGAATAGAATACTTAAATCTTTCATACAACTATCTATTTGGCCACATTCCCGGAAATCTTGAGAAGATGGGGAAGTTGAAAAGATTGGATCTTTCACACAACTCCCTCTCTGGAGAGGTTCCTGCCAGCATCTCTGGGCTCAGGGAGCTGGAGACACTAAACCTCTCCTACAACTGCCTTTCAGGGCCCGTGCCAACGAAGGATGGGCTACAGAAGTTTCCAGGGGCATTTGCAGGGAACCCTGCGCTGTGCATGGAGTTCTCAGGGAATGGTTGTGCTGAGGCACAGTTAGCTGATGGGGAGCCGATAAGCGTAAGCAGGGGTGGGGAGGAGAGTTGGATATCAGTGGGGGCATTCTGGATCAGTGCTGTAGCTAGTTTCTATGCCTCTGTGGTAGCGTTGCTTTGCTCACCAGTGTCAAGGGAATATATCCTTCAAGCATTGAAGCCTGAGTTCTGAGTATAGTTTAGGAATGGAGCTTCTTCTTTTCTGGTTTAGTAGGCTCAATAGCTCAAGTATTTACTTTGGCAGCTGAACTTAGGATTAGGCATATTGCTTGCATGACATGCATTGTAGTTCTTTGCTTAGATGTATCAATATAGCTCAATGTTAAAATTAGTATTTCATCTTGCTGAAAAGGTCATTTTAGGTTAATTCATTTGAAAGATTCAGGCTGGTTCTTGATGCTGTTAGATCAGAAGCAACCTTTAGATGAACCTCAAGGTATAATCACATAATTTTTCTTGTTTTTCCTGTTGTTTTTATAAATATTATATGATTCTGATTCATGTGCAGAGTTTAACCTGCCCCAGATTTTTGGCATGGCAGCATTTGATTTATATGCTTGAATTTCAATTGTTATCTTGAACGTTTAACACAGGTTTCTCTTTGTCCACTTCAACTGCTTTTGGGTTGAGAATTTGGGATGATCGCAAATTGATGATATCAATCTCGATTTGTCTGCGATTAGTAGCATTTCCTCAAGAGCTTTAGTGCTCCTCTGATATCTCCAGTCAAAACTAGATTGTACAGGTACCTTCAGTGCTTATGCAAAATATATGCCTAAAATTTATTTGCAACCTTTTTTTCGATCTTGTAGGATGGAACAATGCGGAAAATCCTTGAATGATGTTCCTTAAAGCTTCTTTATGTTGGTAATATAAGAGTGGATGTTTAACCAGAATTAATTCCTCAGCATTGTTATCATGTGATTTCTTAGCAAATAGAGAAGATATTCAGGAAGGAACAGGTAGTGAACGCAATAATTTAAAACTTTCTTGTGCAAATTTATGGAGCAAGTATGGTTTTTCCTCATGAAAGCTAAATCGAATTCACTGCTTTTCTCTTTGGATCAACCATCAAGTGTAAGGCCCCATACGTTTTACTTTTTGCCATCATAATAAAGTTGTGCAAAGTCTTGTCTATTTAGGGTTTGAACAATGTGTGCAGTTCTTGTCTTCTCACATTTTGCTATGAAATGCTTGGTGTTCAATTGTGTTCCTCATTTTTCTTTTCTTCTGCAAATGCTTGGTGTTCAATTCGGTCCCATGATTCCTCATTTTTCGATATGCAGTTATGTTGGTCATTCTTCTGATAAGATATTGCATTGTCTATGCTCAGAATTTGTTTTTTTCCCTCAACAAAAGATTGCAGTTATCATTTATATTTCTTAGTTGTTCTTGTAAGCAAATGCACGAAACACTCTTGCCTTCAGTTCTTTTCGACAAAAGGGTTTATGTAGTTGCAATATTTGTTTTGTTCAATTCTTCAGCAGTTACAATATCTGTTTTTTGAAACTTCTTTATAATGGAAGATCTTATCTTATTCGAATTAAATAATTGAAAATATCTTAGAATAGATGCTTTCTTTACCTATGGGGAATGACCTTGTGGCTAAAATGGAACAAAATAGTAATCTTAATTTTAGTGATTAAATCGAAACAAACTTTTATCAGGTATTTCAATGTTGCTCATAATTACCTTAAGGTTATTGTGGTTAATCAAATATGATATGTTAATTTTTAATTATGATGTATTATAGATTAATTTTTTTTTAAAAAATAATTTTAAAATATTAATTATGAGCAACATATGTCGTTCATATTTTTTTCGACGAATTCGGACGGATCATTTTTTAAAATAATCGATTCAAAAAATTAAATATTTAAATTATTAAAAAAAATATTGTCCCTAATTAAATGAACTTTAGTGATACATTAGAAAGAAAAATACAAAACCAAAAACAGAAAAAACTAAAATTACTAGGACCGAAATGAAATTGTCCCATTACTTGTTTCATGGGTCTCTCCGCCGTGGCAATGTCGGTGCTTCTCCCAAATGGCCAAGAAATCCTCGCCTAACGTCCTCCTCCCTGTCGTCGCCTCCCTCATCCGCTTCCGCCCCCTCGCGGCCCTCTCCGTCTTCGTCCCTCGCCGGAGGCCTTACCGCTCCTCCCTTCGCATGGACCGCGACTTCGCCTCGGAACGGTCTACACTCGTCGCCAAGCTCCGCAGCATCCGATGGATCTCCCTCCTCCTCGGGTTTTCGAACCTCTCCGTGATCGTTTTAGGCGTCTTCCTGCTGATCTCCCTCCTCGGCAGCTGCTCCGGCGATGAGAAACTGCCTTTCGCTGCCTCGATCTTGAGTGCGAGCATCAGGGTCCTCGCCATGGTCGGCGCCGGCAAGGCGCAGCATGAGACGGCTGAGATAATTGTTAGTTTCCCTATTGAGTCCGCTGCCGCTGATGCTGCCGTTCGTCACGAGAGACGGGTATTTTAGTTTCGCCGTTTTTCATTGATACTGTTCATACAATTATAGAGTTCATTGCAAATCCAGGTATTTCATTTTGACGAACCTATCTTAGGTGGAAAACATAAAATTGGATGTGTTTTAGTACAGAATATGTTTTCATTGCATACTTCCTACTTGCTTATGGCCGAGAAGATAATTACTACAAACCTTTACACTTCACTGAATTACTTCAATGGAAGTTATTTGTGTTACTGCTGCCGGAGACAATTAGTATTTTTTATAGGACGTCCTTCGCTGGAAGCATGTAGTAGCTTAGTGTGAAATTGCCCATTCCCTATGATGGTATATAATGAGATCTCTGATTCTTTTGGCATCTTAGTCCATCCATCTTTCTCTTTGTTGATCCAAATGTCGTGGACCCAGAATAGACATTTGCAGGGATGGTTGTGGAAATGCTTTGATGGTGTTGATATCTAGAGGTGGGGATGCCGGGTTCACTTTATTTCAGAGGCAGTCTGCATGTAGGTGACTCACATAATTGGTGTGTGTTCACATCAACCTTCATGGAAATTTAGAATCCACTGAATAAAATTTGTAATTTTAAGAGGGCACTAATATACTTGAACAAACAAGTAACAACTCTAATTTCTCTTTGTATTTGGTCTGCTTCCTGTTTGTCGAAACTTTGGATGGTCATGGAGCATGTTGCATTGGTTTGTGGGCAGAATTGTAAGAAACAAACTTCTTTGAGATCATCCATTCTAGTTTGTGATGGCTCACCTGCCATTGAATGAACCCAAGGTTTGCAATCCAGTACCATTTCTGTGGATCCGAGCCATCACATCTATTAGAGAGCCAAGGAAAGATTGTTTAATGGGATTGATAGGACAGATCACTCTTGATCCTTTTGCTCATTTGGCCTCCTTATACTGGAAATTACAGAAAAATTTGTGACAGAATGTGCAGTAGCACTGGAAGAGAGTAGAAAGGAGAGAGATAATTGGATTCATCAGAGCGTATTTCTAACGTCACTCAGTCATTGTTTCGTATGGACCTTAGAGTGACTCATGCCGTAGTAAAATAACTTGGTCTCAATTACATAACCTAGTCTCAACTAAAATCCAATCAGAATTAAATGCTTATTTGTTGATTATAATTGATTGATCTTTAATTATAATTCATTGGTCGATCCATCTTGACTCCAACCCATCTAGTTGATTTGCCCATCTTTCTTGTTCCCCATCCATGGGAGAATGAGTCCCTAACATATATCCTACCGTCACCATAAGTCAGTTTCAGTCAAGGCTATATGCTTGTTATGAACACCATGCTAACTTTGTCTGCTGTATTTTATCATGCTGTTCTTTTTTTTTTTGCTTCAAATATAATTTTTTATTACATGGATTATTGTTTCATTATTCTTTTACTTTTTCCTTTTGAGTAGCTAAGGTATAAAAGGTGGCTATGGTGGACCAGATTTGGGATAGCAGTCACAGTGTTACAATCCATTGGAGCAGCCTACTTAACATTCATCACATTAACTGATTTATCTCATGGTGGATCTTGTATTTTAGGTAATTCTTGTTTTCTTTTGAGTTCGGTAGAGATTGTTATACCATATCTTGTCAAGTTTAGCTATTCAATATGTGTTTTATTGTTTGCATCAAGAAACATGCCTCACAGCTAGAGACACTTTCCTCAGCTTAACTATTGTTAACCTGGATTGTTTGGCTGTTCAATACTTGTATGGCAGCTCTATCAGTAAAAAAGAATGATGCTGCTATTGAAGCTAATTGTTATCCATGGTAAAAAAGCCGGAAACAATTTTCATTGGTTTAAAACTAAAAGTGCACTCTACTGAATAAAAATTCAATTCTTCACTAGTCAGAAAACATGAAAATTGTACCCATTTGATTTTAACTTTGGTTGTAATTAACCAATCAAGAACTCAGTTATTTGTTTCTTTTTTCATGAGATAAAATATCGCAGTAAACTTTCGGGAAGAAAATTTATTTGAATAGCTTAACAATTCTTTAATTCAAAATAAGTGGATATGATGTAACAGGGATTTCACATTCACAATTGTATCTCCAACTTATTGTAACTTAATTATGCTGCATTTTGAGACATCTACCACTTTCGCTTGTTTGATGGGTTCTTTGGACTTTGGATGTTGTTTACTAGATGATTATTATTAGTTCATCTATTTCAATGTGTTTTAGTACATTTATTAGAGTTGTTTGATTAATTTTCTTAAACTATTCAGTCTAGCTTATAGAGATTTGACTCAGTTGCAAATTGTTCTTACTTTGTAGTTTCTGTTTGTAGTGTAATTTTGGAAGTTATGACTTTGTGGTACAATTTCTGTTGTACAAAGTATCAGCTAATAGATTGTGTTTCTGACTAGGATAGAAGAGCTTATAGGTTGTCAGAGTGGTGAAGTATTGATTTTGCATATCAATAGATGACATGTTTGTATGGTTACTCAAAATATGATGTATAGTTTATGCTGCTAATGTCTCATTGGCAACTGGTAATTTTTTTCTATTATTCATCAAAAAGGTGATATAGATGAAGATTTATCAGACAGAGTGAATTGTTGAAAGTGAAGAGGATTTTCTCGAATGTTGTGTAATCATTGTTTGCCCTTTAGACTAGAAAATTTTACAGGACAGTCATATTGTCTGCTATACTTAGTACATCATAATATTAGATAGGAAATAACAAGTAAAAATGTTAAATGCAACATCAATACAATTGCCAAAATAGATGTGTTGGATCATTAGGAATTTTTTTTATAATTTTACCATCTTGGAGAAATTTGGTGTCCCTCTGTAGATAACAAAATCAGAAAAAGCAATTTAAGTTGGTATGGATTATGACCAATAATTTCTGATGCCTGATGTTAGGTTATCAATTAATTGTATTTGATTCATGAAGTTGGGTTTGCATGTCTTTATTGTAAATAAAAAAAAAACCATCAGTTATACTAGTTTATTCATTGTGGCAGGTTAATCATGCTTGCGATCTCAGAAATTGCATAGTTTCTTCATTGAAGTGGATACACCGATATTAGTTTCTCTTTAACACTAGATTGGGAATGGGCTTATTTTGTTTGAGCATTATGATTACTACCCAATGCCTTCTGTGTATTATTTGTCTTCTTTTGGCAAAGAATTTGTTTTCTGCGTCTTGTGGCAAAGAACTTGTTTTCTACTTCCTGATCTTAATTGCTAACTTCCCGTCACTTGATTAACACAATGGTGTTCTAGGACAGCATACAGTTAATCAAACATGGAAGAAAATTTTAGTGGTTCTTTTCTTCTGCTGGCGTGGCTTGTTGTAATCATACAACTTTTTATGGGAGCTGACATATTGAGATGGAGGTCATTTTATTCAACACATGATACTGCATGGAAAGCACACTACAGTGAAGTGTTCGATCATGGAATTCGCGAGGCTTTGTGCTGTTTAGGACGCGCCAAGTACTTGTATGGTCCTTTCAACAATTTCAGTTCATTTACATTAACTTTTCTAATTGCTTACATACATTTCTTTGTTTACCCAGGAGTGTTTTGGAAGAAGACGAGATTTACTCTGTTGCAAGGTTGCTAGGTGATCTTGTAGCATATCGTGCATCAGGAACAGGGCATCTTGAACTATTGGCAGGTCTAATTCTTCATAAAGAATTTTTTTGCATCTATAAGTGATTGAATAGTTGATTTTTTTTTATTTCCTCTAGAAGTTTAAAATTTTAAGATAACAAAATCTTCTTTTTGGCTTATGAAATGGTATCTTTATGATTCATACTGCCAACAATTAAACTCTGATCATGTAAAACATAATGCATACTAGTTCATTCTTGCTCATGCTTCCACTATAAATTAAGAACTACTTGTAAGTTGGGATTGGGAATCTTTGCAATGGGTGATTCTGGCTTGGAGATGAGTACAATTTGATGCTACTTAGTGATCACAGATACAATTGGTTAAACAGTAAACTCGGGATCTTTGGAACTCTACGATTAGAAATATGAAATCTTCTCAAGTTATATATCAGAAAACATAAGACATTTTTTTGTGTGTAAAGCAAGTATGTTCCTTTAATGCTCACTTTGTCACTTAGGATATTGTTGTTCTTGCTTTAGTTAGATCTGATCTACTGGTAACTTCTATTACAGATGTCAATGAAACATGCTTTAGTTATTTTCTGATGCCTAAAGTTTTGATCATATGCTGTCCTTTTTATCTTATTGTTTGCTCAGGACTAGCTCTATTGCAAAGCCAAAAGCAGATGCAGAACTTGCACAATAAGCTTATGGATGTACCTGACCAACTTATTGAAGATGCAGTGTTCTTCCATCAATTTGCTGAAGCTGCATACACAGTTATAACCAAAATTCTTGAGAATGTCTATCTCCTCTTCAGAATATTTTCTACTCACCATCTGTTTCTGAATGCAGGGACCACTGATTGATTTTGGTAGAAACCCTATCTTGTTTCCTTGTGCATGGCTCTATAGACAAGGAATTGTGACTCCCTGGGCTCGGAACAGGTTTCTATATCTCATCAGTGATGATCATATTTGTTTTTTTTACTATTCATATGCAAAAGCCTTTCTGGCTAGGATAATAGTGAAAAGAAAGCTTTAGTAATGCTACCTCTATCTAAAATGGTGGAACAGATTAAACTAGTTGAATAAATCATTAGCCACAGATGCATGATGCATTAGCATCATCCAGCCATGTTTGTCCCTACAACATGGGATGGCTATATGAATCTTATTTCTCAAATTGATCTCGTGTTAGTGTATTATTTCTTATCCAAGTTGCTTCCATGGACCATTGTATGGGGAAAAAAGAGTGCATATATTTTTGTGTTGTACCTTTGTTGTGGACATTAGTACACCCAGAGGCCACAACTATCATCGTGTGTATATGTACATTGGTTACAAACATTAAAATGCTATCCAAATATGAGTCTACCGTGCATTATTAAGTATTCTTTTATATACATGTTTGATAAAACCATGAAATGCTATTCAGGACTTGCGTTTAGGGCTATATAAAATTGAGTATTATATGCATGTTATAAGCTTTGACAATCAGCTTTCATTTCTTTTAGGACATAGTTCAAGTGGTTTCTTATGATTCCTTTGTCAGGAGGCCTTCACTTGAAGGTGATAATTGGTGGCGGGGACATGCAGCTGCCTTCCTCAAATTTGTGAATTTACCTCCTGAAGCTCTTTGTATGGGTCGAGTCAACCAAGTAAGCTATTAACATTCTAGCCAAGATTTGATAGTCCTTGTATAACCTCAAATGATTACACCCTTTAATCCCATATAAAGGCCTTAAATTTTTTATTTGTAAGTGAATAACCACCTCTAGTAAGCCATTATGACTATCTAACTTCTTAAAGGGTTGTGGCAATCCATAAAGGTTTTCACAACGACAATTCTCATGCAATTTGGTCCTCTTTCCAATGTTATGATGTATATTAGGAGTTCAATAATGTCCATCCTTTTGGCTCACATTTAAGTGTTATTTAATTTCCTAAGATGTTCTATCCATAAGAAAGTAAATCCAGAACTCTTTCTTGATTGACTGTCACTATATATTTCTTGAGATATTGTCGATCGCATGGCTAGTCGCATATTCTCTTCTTATGAGGAGTGATAAGTCCCGTGTCCACTATGCCCCTATGTTCGTAAGGTTTAGCAGCATACCGAAGATAGGTGTTTATTCAGTTTTTTTAGTTCAACTCATGAGAACCAAAGTATGTTGATTTCCAAATGAGATGAGCATGATCATCACAAGTTCAAGAACCAGTTGCGCTTGCATGAGAAAGTCCATAGACATTTGATAAATATCAAAAGAGTTCTCATGGTGAATAATGGAGAGGAACTTGCTCTTCAATAATCACCTGCATTATTGTAAGCATCGCTATTCTTGTAGGCCTAAGATTATTTACTACTATCCAACAATGGAAGCATAGTGTATATTAGTGTGAGCGCAAAGTTGAAGTCCAATTCGAACATTACTACAACTAGGGACATTTAATAGTACTACTTTAGTATCTTGCATCTTTAAGGATCGATCACTAATATAGTACTAGTTTATAGATCATCCAATTCTGCAAGATAATGAAACATGATGTAAAAGATCTATTTCATTAACATAGTTGTGCATTTTCATTACATTAGTGAAATTGTCTCTAGCACGCCTTTACTGACAAAAGCATCCTATTCTTAGTTTGCTACTTCTAGAAAAAGATTGAGTTATGTTATCCATCTTCTGTAGAGACCCTTGAGTCTTTTCCTTTTCTCTTAGTCTACTATGTGCTACTATATGAAGAAGTCTATTCGATTGATTTAATTTTGAGAATAGCCTAACCTTGAATCTATATACAATAGCTACGCTAAGAGGTGTCAAATGGGCCGAGCCTCCTGTGACTATACCTGACCCAGCTAACTTGCTGGGCCAGGCCCAATGCTACATGTGGGTCTGTGTTAGGCATGGGAATCATGGCTCATAGGCCTAGGCTAGAACCAGGCCATGCTAGGTTCGGCATGGCCTTTGAGCAGAGTTTGACACACCATTTTCTTTTAATTAACATTAATATTAATTCTAAATAATATTTAATAAAATATCAATTTAATAATGAATATTCTGTTTTCTGGCCCAAGCTTAGGCTTGACATTAGTGCAAATTAGGCTGGTTTGAGCCTGGCTGTGCTTGGCTCAGTATGAAAACTTTTGGATTAAAACTCGGGCATTCCCCATTGACACCTCTAGCTATGGTGCAAAAGGCTCAGTTTTCCATAGACTATACAGAATCATGCAGCTAACCATCGGAGATACAATTCCTTCCAACCGTAATAAGGATACAGCGAACTGCTTTTAATTGTGTTTAAAACATGCGGACTTGGATGATTTGTGATATTATCAAAATCTGCATGTTGATAATTCATCACTTGTCATTTGATATAATACCGGTTTTCTAGACAAATACTATGCTTTTTTATAGTTATTTAATTAATTTGCAACTTGGTGCTTAAGTTCAAGGGAAAATAAATATAGTTTTGTCATCTTTTCACTGAAAAGTACTAGATAAGCTCATAATTCTAGTTAGATTTTTCGTATTCCTTGGCCTAGATATACCTTCCTTACAAATTATGAAGATGTTTTCTTCAAAATGCATACTACGAAGGTTTCCTTCTTTATGCATTTCTCTCACTTCAGCAAGCTGCTACTGTTTGGCACTTCTCCTGAAGTATGCATCATATTTTCAATTCATTATTTAATGTTAGATATTTCACCTTTTCTATTCTTTGTTGGTGTATCACAGACAAAGCGGGAGGCTGCCTATTTTGTTGTGGTTCTACATGATAAAAGGACTATAGTAGTCACTGTGCGCGGAACTGAAACACCTGAAGATCTCATAACAGATGGTTTATGCAGAGAGGGTGACCTTACCATGGAGGATTTGGATGGCCTGATAAAGTAATACTCTTCCCTTTCCATTTTTCATGCTCTTTTGCAAGAATGTTCACATGGATTCACTTGTGCATTTGTTCATCCTAAAGTTACATATACAGAAAACGAGAGTAAGGCACATGGTTCTAAGCAGTATACCTTTGCTACTATGATTTCTATTTGGATACTCTTATAATACACCTTATGCTTTGCTACTAGGTTTAATCATTTTTTTATTCCTTGACATGAAATGATTATGTCGAGCATTGACCATTTGAGTTGTTTTCATGCTTATAAACTTGCTTCTATATGATAAATCTATTTGTGATTGTAGGTTGTGTTGGATTAGTAAATGTCAATATGAAACAATGTGATTTAGGAGGTATTTTAATAATCTTCAAGATTCATATTGGCGATGGTGAAGTATTAAAAAAACTCTATGCAATGAGTCAACTAACTCATTAACCTGATAAGCCCAACTAATAATTCAAAATTCTTAAAACTTAAGTTAATGACAGTTCTCTCATATAAGCCTTATAAATCCTCTTAATTAGCCTAAAACTTTCCCTTAGGAACAAACTCAACATCCTCATCAAAATGCCCCAAATCTCTAGTTGGTGGCATGTGATGTTAATCTAGTAGCAACCCACTGCCACATCAGCTAGCTGAACCTAGCATTGTTTGTTATGAAACCCAAATGTCACGATCAATCCAACTGACATAATTGACTTATTCACTTGATAAATGTAACCAACATTATACAGCAAGCCATGTTAAAACTAGATTGATTTTGAAAGATAATGTTGCATGTCTAATCATTTGAAGTTGGCTACATGAATCTTATCCCTCCATTGAGCCAGGCTGCGATATTTAAGGCTAAATTATTAGTAATATTCAAGTCAATTATTTTTTTTTCTAGTCAAAATTGCTTATTCCTTGGTTAATGATCGTTCATTGAAGGGGTCCGAGTATGGATATAAAACTGGCAAATAAATTCCATAGGAATTTCAAAAGCTGAGATCAAGGAATTACCAGAACTAGATAACATACTATTGGTTGATTCTACTGGTTCATTTTAATGCTTATTGATCCAAATATTGTCATCTTTATAATGCTTTCCTCCATGTTCGGTCAATTAAGCTGAAGATTGAGTTGTTCACTAATGCAGTAGCGAACGTTTACCTTCAGATGTTAGACAAAAAGTTCTGTCTTCTTTCCCACATTATGGACATGCAGGGATTATTGAATCTGCCAGGGAACTTTTCATCCAACTTGATGGCCAAACAGATGTTAAAGGTTAGACATCAGATTAAGATCTATGAGTTAATCTTTTACTAAATTAGTTTATTGCTGCCTTTAACTTTTCTTTCCTCCTGTTTGATATACTCGGATAAAAAATGACTTTCATGCTTGATAAATGTTAGAACCTAAAACTTGCAGTTGGAGAGAATCTGTTAGCGTTAGCTTCTGTCACCGTTGTTGTGCATCTTTGTTGCTGGTCTTTATATCTTTTAACTGCTAACCTTATTTCGTTAGATAAAAAGTTGATACTTTAGTTTGTCTATGGGTTGTTGTCAAAAGTTGATACAAAGTGTTGTTATCTTATTATGCTTAACAGTGAGTCCGTCGAGAATGTTGCTACTTAGTAAAAATGTTATAATTTTGCAAGATGAGGTAATGGTCATGATCTGTCAATCAATTGTTTGTTGAGTTGTTAAAACAGAAGCAATATCTGCTAGATCTTCAACCTGGTTCCTCTTTCCTCTTTCATTAATATAGTTAATCATTCAAAGTGAAGCAAGAATTTATGCAACTCTTCATCTGGGAAATAAAAAAGAACAAGTGCCACCTATGGTCCAAAGTCAAAATATAAGGTATAGAATTCTAAAATCAAGAATATGGCAGTGGTTGAATTGGAAGATCTTTTAAGAATCTAATATAGGAGGAAAAGAAATATCAAATTGGATCGACCTTCAAAGATTCACCCAGCTATTATAACTTTGGCCACTGATGTTTAAAAATTTTAACTTACCTCTTAAAGTTTTTTCGCTTAAACTTTATATAAATTTCAATCCGCTTTAAAGTTGCTCATGACCATTGGAAAGTTTATGTAATAGGGATCTTTTGGATTAAATGGAAACTAAAATCTAGAATTTTTGAACTTGGAATAGGTTTTCAAATTTTTTAGACCAAATTGTCAGTGGTCAAACTGAAGTTTTCCCTTGCAATATACGATGTCAATTTGATCTTTCATGCACCATGGGATTTGGAAGATTCTTAAAGTTACATGGTTAGTTAAGATTGTCAGTGGTCAAACTGAAGTTTGTTCTCTGTTTGGCAGTCCAAGAAATTTCTTTATGCCAAATAGTTATGAATGGAAGCAAGCTTGTTATATATGTTGGTTAATACTTTTGCCAACATATCCTCTTTTTTTTTTTTGCTATGCTTATGCTTGTATGTCCACAATTTTATACGTATGTCTTTATTTTACTGGCAGAAAAATTGATCCAGTCTTTTATCATATCTGTGTGTTTATATGTTCTCACTTATGGTATGGATTTCCAGATTCCTTGCCATCTAAAAAAACTGGGTTTTTGTCATCCTTGTTGGCACCTGGATCTGAATGCCATGGATACCAAGTTTGTGTTGTAGGCCATTCTTTAGGAGGTGCGATTGCAACATTTTTGGGATTAAGAGTGAGTAACTTTGGTTGATTGCTATTTATCATTCTTTTGTGCAAATTTGATTTCTTGATCCACATAATTTTTTTTTTATCATATGTTACTTCTAAAGAATCTCAAAATATAAAACTTGTATGCATATGAGACAACAAGCTATTTATAATTGTTCATTTCAGTACTTCTTAAACAGATGTTTTATTCGAACTGAATAAAGAAAGGTGGAACAGAGCCATTATGGAATACTGTTCTTTACTTGGTTAAAGCCTAAAACGTTGGTACATTCATGGATCAGCAGTGGTTTGCTACAGTGAATGAATTAATTAGTACTCTAAAGAAAGACTTGGACATTATTCATAGTTCAACTTCATTGACATCAAAGGTGGAACAGAGCCATTATGGAAGTCTTGTTCTTTTCATGATCATAAAACGTTGGTAAATTTATAGAACAACAGGGTATTGCTACAGTAAATGAATTCATTAGTACTCTATATTGTACCTCTCAAGTGCTTGGCTGATCTATCTTATAAGCTGAAGACTTTAAACTTGTATGGCCTGTATAGAATTTTCTACGAGTTATAAACAATTAAGCATAAACATTGGACGCTTGAGTCTTAAAAATCCCCCCTTTAATGCTTCTAGAATGTTGCTTGAGGAGATTCAATCACTTTTGAATCATCTCCTCATACTGTTCTATGTAAAGAATCCATTACAACAATCTACTATAAATGAAAGCCCCAAAAGAAAGTGCAAGTTTATTTTTTAAATAGTTTTATTTTCAGCATTATGGAGGGTATTTTTGGTGTTTAATACACTTTTCTCATAGTACATAATAATAGGGTATGGTATGTAGCATTGAAAATCTGATTGAGAGGATCACATTCAGAGAATACAAGTATGGAGATGGTTACATATAGAATATAAATATAGAAATGGAATCCACTAATCATAGAAATGTATTCAGTTTTGATTTTAAACATTAGGTGTACATTTGTGATTTTATTACTAGATCTAGCTGTGACTAATGAAATGAATCTGTGTTTCCTGTTCTTTTTGTGAGTAAAATAGTTTTGATTTGACTATTTTTAGATTGTCAAAATATGTGATGCAATCTTAATTCATTTTGTACACCAACTAATTAGATGGCTATGGTAAACAACTTATAAATTGATTTGTTTACATTCTCAAATTATGTTTAATTTATTTTTTTAAGCTCTTGAACAAAAATTTTATTGCTAGTCTGATTGCAATGATTGAATGATAGCTATTAGAAATGTGAACTGTAGCATGCAATGAAGCCTTGTCCAAGATAATTTGAAAAAAAGGAACAGCTACACAGCAGCTTGATTAGCATGATCACTGAAATTTGGATTATTAGTTTCCATGTACTTCGTATTTAGTTTGTTCTTTTATAGCTTAACTGTTCATCTTGATGTGATAGGTTCTTTTTGCATTTTAATGTTCATGTTTAACTTTTTTCTTGCTTGATGTACTTAAAGTTTTTTTTTTTTCTCTTAACAGTTATATGCAAGACACCCAAAAGTACATGTTTATGCTTATGGAAGTCTTCCTTGTTTGGATTTTGTAACTGCTGAAGCATGCTCCAAATTTGTTACTACGTAAGCTCAGTTCGCATTTTTTTCTGTGCTGTTTTTTTTGCGTACTTGACCTTTAACTAATCTAAATAAATTCCTTGTAGTATTGTATACAATGATGAATTCTCTGCACGGCTTTCAGTTAATTCAATACTTAGGCTTCGTGCATCTGCAATTAGTGCTCTATCAGATGATTCTTTGGCTGAATCAGCCATGATACAAAAACTTGCACGCCGAATCCTGCATGCTAACAAGTATGATGTAAATGAGCCGTCTTATGACCTTTGTGCCTCACCATTGAGACAAAACTGTACGGCAACATTTGAAAGGAATCACGTTTCCAAGAGGTGGCAATCGAAAACATTGACTACAGGTGGATATTTATGTACTGTAATTTAGTAATCACAACTGCTGGTTCATGATGATTATACCTTTAACTGTAAGTTACATCTGAATTATGGGATTTACCTGACAAATCTTTTTTATTTTATATAGCAATTGAACCAATAAATCAAGAGCTGCATCTGGATGAGACAACCTCAGGTGATGATGCTTCAGAGTTGGCGATTTTGGTAGATCAGGATGATGTGAGATTAAACTCTTATGAAATTGTCAAGGATCAGATGGTCCAATGTTTTGAAGAAAGAGCATCATCTGTTCAAGCATCAGCGGCACCACCGGAAATGTATCTTCCGGGCTGTGTTGTTCATATAACATATGAAGCAAAAAGAGTCTTGCCTTTCTGGAGAAGTTGGACAGTCCATGAGAGAGACCACACCTTCAGAGCTTTTGTGGCACATAGGGAAAGTTTCAGGGACATCAGAGTTACCTCACGTATGTTCATTGATCATCTACCATGGAGGTAACAACCTAAACACGGATCATTCTAATTTTTGGATTATATTTTTTTGTTTATTTCCTAGGCACTGTCATTGGAACATTTTTCCTTGATCTTGAGTAAGCTTGATTTCCTAACGGCACAAGCAATGCAACATAGTTTCTGGTTTAGGAACCAAACCAGAACTTTGGTTCACCACATCAAGATTGGGGCTGGTGTTACACAGTGAACCAAAATTGAAGCAACAATATATTGTTCATTTCAGTTAATATGATGCTATATTAGTTGAATTTGGTAAGGAATTGAGAATCCCTCATAGCTGGAGATGATGGAATAGACTATATTATTCTGACATCAGGTAGGTGATGTTTAACCGCAAAGATTTGAGTTGATTGTCGGATTGAGAAACTGTTCTGGATTGCCACATTCTCTCCAAAGGGCACATTACAAAAAAGTAAATCCATTACATGTTTGTTTTATGCCCTATTCTCTAACCTAGTGACATTGTTGATGCCCTAGTTTAAATTGGCCCTCTTAACGTACATTTGGACAATGACACTAATGTGAACCTGGTACATCGATTAGCTGCACTTATTTTCAAAGTAGAATTTTAACTCTCATATCTGATCCATTTGTATCATTGATTCTATCTTCTTCTTTTTTGGGTTTATTGTTACGCAGGTGTCATTATGCCATGCAGAGAATCTTAAAAGAACAAAAGCTTAAAGGCAAACTCCATGCGATTATTTAGACGAACTGGTTTTGAATTCAGAAGGTGATTACAATTTTTTGTTGTGCATACGCCCTCTTTAAGCAGGTATGAAACTTGTATCATCCACTTGATCATTTAGCAACGCTATCAAATTCTTCACTGAATTTTGTGGTATTGCTTTGTGAGCACGCATGTACATATGGATGGTGCCGATATGATACTGACCCAAGTTCTCTTCTGTTTTTATTTGAATTGTATTGATTCAATTATTTGACATACATTCTCATGAACACTTTCACTTTTCTCCTTTATTCATTTCCATTTGTTGTTATCTTGTATTATTATCATTAGTTAGTGGAAATAATGTAGGTGTTTGAATTTCGTCAAATTAATTTGAAAGATAGACGATTTTCTTTTAGTTTATGTATATAAATTTGAAGCACAATTTAATTTTCAAAATATTCATGATTCAAAGTTAAGCTGAAGGCTATTAAATTATAAATATTTTTTTTGGTGTTAACATGCTACATTTATATAAATATCCAACACAAAATATAATTTATTATAATGTAATTTAGTCTAATATTTAATAGCAGATTACTTAATTATTAGGTATGCACTAGATTAATACAACTAAATAAGTATTTATCAGTTATTGAAGTTAACTAAATAATTAATAAATGTTAAATATGCACTAAAGGTAATTATCATATCATTTCTAAATGGCAAAATTCAAAAGGAGACATTTATAAAATTGGGCAACCTTTTTTTAATTAAAATCATGAGTGTCACTCAAAAATTATGTATATGTTATAGCAGTTATTATACAATTATTAGTTTTCATCACGTTATAATAGTTATCTATTAGCTTCTGCACGGTATAATATTTATATGAAATATAGTAGGTATTATGAAGCTTCTGCACAGTTAAATATTATATTTTTTGGTGTTAACATGCTACGTTTTTTGTTCGTTGAAATATTGTTTAAATTAAATTATCACTTTCTCATAAATAAAATCAAAATGAGATAATGAGATTGTTGTAGAAGTTAACAATCAACCATTATACATTATACTTATTAGGTTTTTTACCATCAATTGTGATTATTCATTTGAAATGTAATGGGTTAAAATATTATTTGGGTCAAGTTATTACTCAGGCAAATTAAAATGATACAATGAACTTGTTATAGAAGCTAATTATTAATTTTTATGTTGTAAACGCAACTTGTTAGCTTCTATATGATTTATCATGATCATGTAATATTTATTTGTATGTTATGAAGTCTTTATCATTTATTTTGTTCATTAAAATATTATTTAAATCATATTATCATTCTTCTAATAAGTAAAATTAAAATAAGATAATAACATTGCATAGAAATTAACAAGCAATTGCTATATAGCAATTACATATTAATTACTAATGGATTCAAGATCAAATAATATTTATTTGAAATATAATATGTATAATAAAATTTTTTTATTTGTTTGCTTATTAAAATATTATTTAAATTAAATTATCTATCTCTAATAAATAAATCAAATATGATATAATCGTTGATTTTTACGCAAAGGTTAAAAACTTAAATCTGATTCAGAAATATAAAAATTTTAAATTAATTAAAAAAGATATTTTATATTAAAATATTCATTTGATTTTAATTGAAAAAGTGACGCTCATACTATTTTTATCAACGATGGACGTCCTTTTAATTTAATTTTATTTTCCCCATTTCTAAATCTACTCGGACGGAGGCAGCGACGCGTTAACTTCAATTCCTGTTGCTGCCGCGAAGAGCGTGGGAGCGAGCGAGAGAAAGCCCTTGATGTGATGGCGACGGCATTCCGCCGGAGCCCTCTATCTACCGCCGATCTCTCCTGGATGGCACGTCGCTGCGTCTCCGTCCGACCGGACTTGCCGCTCTCGGGGGCTCTCGACGCCCTTCTACGCCCGACGAACCGCCGTGTGTCGCCGATTCCAGACGCAGCGTCGGCGGAGGCGACGCCGAATCTCAACGGACTGGGGAGACAGGATGCGTCTTTCGCCGGATCATCCGTGGCGAATCCCCTCGCGTTCAAGGTATAGCTTTGGCTTCTCATCCTTCGGGTCGTTTTCGTGTTCTTTTTCCCTATTGAAATCGCTATCGGCTATTGTTTTCCCTTATTATTTCAGGAATCTTTTCCCTTCTATTTTTATGTTTTTTCTTTGCTCAACTGTCAATTGGATGAACTTTTGTTAACTACTGATGCTTAAAAAAGGTTGCCTAATCCATGGGAGATGGAGTTTGTATTGCATTGTTGCCACCGATACAGTTTAATGGAGGAAGCAAGATGGACAGCTCGTGCCGATACTGTCTAATAAAGGTATACAGACGTTGTACCAACATACAAACGAAACTCTGATTCATGATGGGAGAAAATGCCATCGTCTTTAATGTTTAGCAAGAGAACCGATATATTAGGCGGATAATCAATATGCAACTGCTGTGAGACTATATACGAAGAGATTTTTACCATTCAAAAAAATAGAGTGGTACAATGTATCTAAGTAAGAAGAAAGAACCAAGTACTGGCTATGAGAGTAATATGCTAAAGGTTGTCTTTCGAGTGATACTGGATAGACTATGGTATTACAAGTCATATTGTATGCTATGAATGGACTTGTAAAAGATATTCCTTCGAGAAACAGCAGAAGATATATAACTGAAAATCATTTAAATAGGGAAAATTGATGCTTGATGATGAAAGTGTTGATTCATATACTATGATAATGTAGCACAACTGTATAACGTATTAGGCACAAATTGAGTTCAAGAATGATAGATTGTAATCAGGACAGCTTAAGTAGAAAAATAAAAATGATTATGGATTTATATCTGTTGATAAAAGAAATGTTGTAGTCCTAGTCAAGAGAAAGACATAATAATCCTGGGATTAGTGTTTGAACTGTTCATCATGGCATATAATATAAGGATGATTTGAGAACTTTGTAGGCATTAACCATTCTTGAGTCGATTAAACAGCAATAATTGATAAGTACTAAATAAGATGTGTGATAACTATGCATAAATAATCAGAATTTTTTTAATGTTTGTGGAAAATATCAAAAGAAACTGCAAATATATTTATTTCTGCAAGTACTTATAAAGTATATAACAATTCACAAAGGATATTTTGGACATACTGTAGTTTCCCTTTGACTGCTAATCCAAGGCTGAGATCCTTGTTAATGAGATACTCAATAGAACTCACTTCATGGATCTCTCTGAATCCAACCAAATTTGTTCATGCCCTCACATCTACTGATTGTTCCCATATTTCCTTAATAAGCTCTATGTGACTTGTGATGCTGGCTGCAATAAGCACAAACATAGAATTGCATTGGTATTGCTCTCTCAAGCTGAAGAATTTGCTAGTCATATTAGCCTTCTCCTGATTTCAATCAGAACATGCATCTATGGTTTATGAGGCTTCTGATTTGGAATTAAATGGTATTCAGAATTTGTGTTGTAGATTCTTATCATCGTGAAGTAGGTACAAATCATCCTGGGCTAGGCGTGCCATTCAATCTGCCTTTAGTAATTTATAAACATTGAGCATCTGTTCATCATCTGTTGGTTCGATGCAACACCTGCAGTTTGAGAGGTGTTCAAGGAAAGAGGTTATTTATTTCTCTCCTACTGATTTGCATTGATTTTGCTCCTTCATCTTCAATTATTTGTCAATCCACCTCTGATACTCATTTGGTTTGCAATGATATATTTTATTTAGCATGTTACCATATATGTAATGTCTTCTATTTTATGTTGCAATCTCTATGAATAGGGCATAATAATGTATGGTCACTAAAAATCATAAAATGAAGAATTATTTACCAATTTTCTTATTTTAGAGAATTATTGGCTGTTTTTTTATTACATTCTTAAATTCTTTATCCATCTTTTTTGGCATGCAGACTCCCTCATCATTCCAAAATCACATGCACCTTCATTTGAAGCAACTCCACTTGCTGTGCATTGCTCATGCCCTTAATCTGAAGCCATGTAACTCATGAATCTTAGAGTAGCATTAGTCCATAATTTGGAGAAACACCATGTGTTTATTATGCATGTTATGTTTTATCTTGGTCAATCTGATCCTGGGGCATTGCTCCATGCTTTTCTTTTTATGTTTCCTCAACGAAGCACTCACAGTCACAAATGTCTATGGATACTTGCATTTTTGTTTTTAAGCTTCGATTTCTTGTTTGCCACTGTCCTATGAAATTGACAAGGACTGCTCATCAGTTTTTGGATGTTTCTTTTTCTTGACTCTTACAGTGTGTCAGCTTTATTAGAATTGAAGCTCTTTAGTGTTGTCACCCCTGACAGTAGTTGGCCATGAAATTATGTAGATTATGGGCTCATGAATATGGAAAGTAGATTTGTGATATTGTTTGATATTCTTTGTTTATGCATTAATTATTTTTCCTCTTCCCTCATTGATCTTCGGACCATAGGCATCATTGGTTGAGAACAAGAAGTTTCACCATGCCAATGAACCAATACTAAACCTAAAAACACATATCTAATTGCTACAGTTTATTGATTCGCATGCATGCTCAATGGCTAGTGCAGATTCTATTTAAAATCTAGAATCTGTCTGAATTTTCAGATATCAAAGAATATCATTCATTGTTCAACTGGTGTCATTTTTGTCTAGACAAAACATGAAAATAACTCATGGACTGATGGTATCTATGTCAAAGCTCCTCCTAACTTTTAACAACTAATTAGAGATATTGAAATGAGATTGGTAAGTTGGAAACTGGCATGATTCATCATGCTTTTCCTTGATGTTGGATGCCGTGTTGTTTGATTTTTCATCTTAAAATTTCTGGAATTTGAATCTGCCAAGAGATCCATGCCAATACTTGCATACAAGATTTCTATAGCGCCTCAGCCTCATTGGGTAATATTTTAGTTTTGCCCTTTCAGATATGAATGTTTCCATCTTTTTTTTTTTTTAAATCCTTGACAATGTTTGATGTGCTTTTATGTAGCCATGCTTCTGCGTATCTTTTATATATCTGTTTGGTCATTTATTATCTCTTGAAGGTTTATTTGCATCAAGTGTCATATAAAGCTTCTAGCATCTCAATAGACCATTTACCTTGAAACCAGTTGTCCTGAACAATTCATCTTTGTGAAATACACACTATTTGACTTCTATTTGTCTACTTTTGCGAAAAATCAACAAGTTGGAATGCACTCTGTTAAAGCACCTTTCATCAGGATTTGGTAGAAGAGTTATGGGCAATCTGTAATTTGCAGATTCATTCAATTTGTTTGTCAACGATGGATTAACAGCAGGCCAAGTAATATTGTTAGTAGTGAATTTAAGTTCAATAGATGGTTTCAAATACCAGTGGCCGTATGCTACCTTATTTAATCTGTGCCTGCTGCAGACTCATCTTCACATAATTCCTTGGAAAGCTGGGGACCAGCTATTGCCCTCTGAGGTAAGATACTATAAATTTTCAGATCACTTGGCTGCATAGTTAATGACTTTTTGCTCCCATTACATGCAGAGTTTCCAAGACAACCCATTGAATCGAACCAGGAAATTGTTGATCTGGTGATCACTGTTAGTGATCTAGTTTCTTCAGGTCCTAGAACGATTTATTGATAGATATCCACTTTGAGTTTTCAGGAATAGTTATCTCATATTGGTAATATGTGCACAGAATTTTGTGCAATTTACATTGTTATTAATTGTATTTAAATTTAATTTTAGAATTGAATATTTTTTTTAGTCTGTAACATGGTGACATGTGATTTATTTGAAAGAGCAACATCAAATGAAAAATTATTTGGAAGTAGACGACACTGGAAGGCGCACAGGCTTTCAGATAAATATCAGCATAGGAATGTGTTCCAAACTCTAGAAAGTTTTGTGTGGAAGCAGGGGAAAAGGGAATAGAATGTGGCATTCATTGCCCATCCACCACAACCAAACAGCATTTATATCATTTTATGATAGTACAGCCAAAGCTTTTCATATCACAAGGTACACCCCCACTTCATTTAATGAAAAGATGGCCCATCAACAAGCATTTGAATATGGAGTTGTTTTCATTCTATTGTATTGGCTTCAAACCACTACTATTATATTTTTCTACCAACCTAAATGCTCATGCTCACATCTGATGATTTTACAGCATTTTAACACAATTAATGAAGGAGGCTCAGAGTTTCCAAGGGCTTTGCAGCCTCTAGATTATGATGAGATACATCTTGCAATGGCAGCGAGTGCAGGTACTTGCAATTTGGACAGTGTGGTGAAGATTTGAACATCATGATGAGAAGATGGCAATTAACACAGACTAATGCCACCATGTTGTTACTTGAACTGCATTGCTTATTCATTTCCTGGGCTGTGTATGTTGCCTTTCCTTCTGAGAATGGAAACACTGAGATGTTAAGATCCAAGTCCATGCTTCGCTCTTTTGGCCTCATCCAACTTTTTTTCATGGTCTTCCTGTTCAGGTAATACATGTTTCCTGACTGCTACAGCATGATTTAAATAATGCATAAATTTAGATCATACTATCATATTGCATCAAATAAATGCGAGAGGTTTATTGCTCACTTCTAAGTCTAAGCATTGCTCCCAATCGAGTGGCAGGGGATCATCGAGCTGGAGGTCAATGCTGCCACTCTGGTTCACTGGATTACTCCATATCGATTGTTGCTTCCTCTTCGTCGTGGAAATTGGATCTGATTCCTCACTTGAGATCGACTGAGGCTGGCCAAGAGAAAGCTCCATGTGTTCCATAGCCGCCTGTTTGATACTGGTACCTCCTCTTTTCTGTCTCCTCGTTAAGCTTTACCTCCTCCTTCCTGTCTCCTCGTTAAGCTTTACCAATAAACTTTTATGTCTCCATACATGTAGTTTGCAATATATAGGATGAGAGGAACGGTAATCTAGGAGAGATACCTCGTGCTAAGATTGATGGGATCATGCAAGGGCGCTTGTGGTGAGTAAATAGGGTACTTAAAGTGAATTTCATCCAACCCCATTAAGAGGAGGGCAGTCCTCTGCATTTAAAGTGGACAGTAGACTGGAGAATGACATTAAATTGTGACAAGAAACCAACACCAAAAGGGTCCACTCTATCCCACTTCCTGCTTACTTTGGTATTTACCAAAGGGGGCAATTGAATTTCCAAAATACTCCTCTATTCTCTGCCCATTTGAACTTAGGCATACTTTGTTTCGCCGCCTGAACATAACCGAATTGTGACAAGAAACCAAAGTGTCAATTCTTTTATCAAGAACTTTTTAACCAAAAGTGTTTGATGGCTCTAAAGAACTCATATTTCTACCACACCATTGCACTTGGATTAGTCGCTTGATTATGCATACTTTTTTTTTAATAGATTTTAAGTTGTTTAGGGTCAGTAAGCACTTTTGATCGTGACAGACAACCTCCGAGGCGATGCCAATCTCTAGCGTCGTCAGTTAGAAGTGGTTTCACACTTCGGATTGGGCATGTAAAGAACGGTTTGGCATGAAAATGGGTCGGCGCAAAGCGAGTTGTGGGGAGGGGTATTTTAGAAAATGAATGTGCTCTTTGATAATACCAAAGTATGGTGCATTCTTCTGGTAGTTGGAAAAGCTAGATGTGCCCTATGAGAAATGCTAAAAAAAAATAAACTGAGCAAAGCATAACAAATTAGTGTGGTGGGGTGAGGCTTCTGAAAATCCACGCCAGCGACTCCAATTAATAAATGGCGCTGTGCCTCATTCTTTGGCCACGATGGATCAAATGCATTCAATGTTTGATGTCATAACTCACTCCCCTTGTGAGTTTAATGTTCCAACAGCCCATTTGTATCTGTGAGGTCGTCTTTAATCTCCAGTGGCACCTCGGACTTCTCACTTGTATGAACATAGCATTGGACATTAATGCGGGGATCGTCTTGTCATTAACAGAGATTAATTATTCATTTAGTGGCAATGAAGTGATGGAACTGATTCCATGTTTGCTACACTGTTTCATCTTAATGACTATTAAATCTTTAGCATTATGTCGACTTGACTAAACTGCATGGCAGTGCAATGTTGGGCCATATGATTTGAACTCAGTTGAATGTTGGGTTCTGAATGATATGGAAAACCCTGAATGAATTTATACTTAAGAAGCAAGAACATAAAATCATGATCGTATGTTCAATATTACACTGAAATTTAGTATATTGCACTCATAATAAACATATCAAAGCATATTATTAAGTACCGACATCATATATCACATAATCATCCAATATTCACGCCTTTATCTATTATAGCATTTCACATTATTTGGACTGTGGTATAAGTAATCCCATGATAGTGTGAATTTCAAGTGTGCGATTTGTTTATTTTTGGACTGTGGTTTAAGTACCTTGAAGGATGCGGGTGGAAAGAAAGGAAAAGACATGAGGGAAAAGGGTGAAAGAGAAGGCCAAGTAAGAAGGGCTTGAAGTGAGGGGGTTTGAAGTCTACTCCACAGTGTCTTCCATCCGGATAAACAAAAGAACCTTACTAATCTTACCTCGATTATCATGCCCTTCGTCACATAAATCACATATGTGATTCAGGATAAATAGGTCTTGAACTCTGCAGATGCCAAGTAGCACTAATTATGCTCAGAATCAGCACTTGATTTCTTCCTTCGATTACAGATACACAGTTGAACAAGTAGAGAAGTAAACACACTCGTACAAAGTATTTAGCATTTTCTATTAAGTACACATCTTGATGCATAGTATTTTATATGTAATGAGAAAATACATATATATGGCTCATTTTGCATGGCTGCAATGGGGGCCCCCTTCATCTATCCTCTGAAAACAATTGCAATTGGATGAAAAGCTTACTACATCCATCCATTGACAGCTTGGTACCTATTGATCAATAAAAGAACTGTATAAGAGATACAACCATGATTGTTATTCTTTCTTGAAAAAAACATGATAATTAAAAAATGCAGTGATAGATTCTTTTTCTAGTTGTTCTGTAATTGACTGGACCACAAGACCAGGGTGTTGTTTAAACAAGGTTTTGGATTAGGAATCACTTCTGGAGGCAAAAAGTATAGAGGAGTTTTTTTTCCCTTTGAGAAATATACTGAATACATAACTTTATGTTTCTTGTTTCCGCATGGGCTTAATTGCTCTTATCATTTTGTATTGATTGAGAAGCTTGATTTTAGTTGCACACAAGGTGTTTGATAAGTTCATTTTCGTATGCACAAGTAGCCAAATTGAGCTCTACTAATGAAAAGAATTCAAGTTCGGACCTTCTTATTTGAAATACCCAATTGAGGTCCCTCTCGAACCATTGTTCAAGTTGTTCAAACATGTTGATGGATTGACAAATTTATTTGATCATAATTTAGTATATTTGATTTTGTCGGTATCATCCAGGTTTATTTTGATACAAGTCTAATATTCCTTGTTGCTTATCAAATTGTTTCAATTTCGTTTCTCGACAGTTTGCAATCATGCTTATATGTATAAAGTTTTATCTAGGTCATTTTGGCTATATTTTTATATAAAATATTTTGTAATTTGTTGGTGAAAAGTTGATAATCAAGAGAGTATTTTGGCATGTTAGGTGGTGGTTGTGGCAACCTGTTCCCTTTAATCTTGGGCACGTCCTATTGATGAACAATAAAGATCCAAAATCTATATACTTACCTTCTTCCCCCACATCCATTCTCCCTTTGGCAGTTGAAGAACATGGCAGCCACAGGATCACCGAGGCTATACGCAGCAGCAAAGTCCCTTGTGTTGAAGTTTGGCCTCCATCCTGGTGCATAAATTGTTTGCCGGATGGATTGTCGGAATACCACAAACACAAACCGATGGATCCCGGCAGTGGGCCGGGGACTCTCATATGCCACAATCTCATTTCCTACAACCAAAAACTTTTACTCTTCACAAAAGAATCCATAGTCAAAAGAAGATTATAACCTAGTTCAATGTGGTTTCCTCACTCACCATAAGTGGCATTTGATGTTTCTGGGATGTCAGTCACCAACCTACAAGGACATTTAGGATGGAAGGTCATTAGATCCCAGGTCCCTCATCATATACCAATGTTTTGAATAATAAACCAGGGCGAGATAATCCCACTGAACTGACCCTTTAGCTAGTTCAAGTGGATGTTACATTATTCACAACTGTTCTAGTTGGATTGATGATTTCAAAACAATGAAATAAATTACAACTGTTTTTTCAGGCAAGGTGAACTTACCAATGGAGGTACTCCCTCTTGGTTGGATTGCTGGGGCTGGGTGAATCAGGATCCACCATCACCTAAACATATCATTATGGTCAACAAACATCAAGAAGACTTGAATCTATCGATGTTTTAGTTGACATTCTATAAACATGCAACAAATCTCATGCCATGTTTACGTGATGCAAATCAAGATTTATAATAGTGAAGCATAGGAAAACGGTCCCTCAGGATTTCTTATGGAATTGGAATTTAGTTTTAACTGTTGATGATTAATTAACAATGATAAATTATCAATTATCATAAATAAATATGGACCTAATCTTATGGCTAAGAAAAACACCTCTATAGGATTTCCTACAGAGCTTATTCCATAGGATTAGCGTTGAATTCTGCCTACACATGTAACTCCAAGAGAAACCTATCAAGTTGAGCAGTCTTGTCCATCCAAAGACTGCACAAAAGGCTTCAACAGTTCGTTCAAGACCTAGAAGAAGATTCTTTGACTGCTACTAATGGACAAACAACTTTGCATCTTGACCCACTTGCTCCAATTGAGCTGATAGATTGAGGCTCATGCAACCAAACCAAATCAAGCTAAACAAGTCACTTACAAGAGTATAGTACGTCCTAGAGTCCCGTCCCCTCATCTCAACCCTCGGCTGATTTGCCACTGCTGAAGGTTTGAGCTCAGACCCATTGGTCAACTCCTTCCCGTTGTAGATCACCCTAAGTGAAGCTGACCTGACAAACGGGTCTAACACGTCCCCAACAATGTTGCCAACCACGAGCGGGTCTCTTGACATGATTGAATGATGGGTTGCGGGACTTGGATTGAAGTTGAGCAAAAGAGGCTTGATTGTGGTAATGCCAAGGGAGGGATCAGAGTCTTATATAGATAGAGAGGGTAATGATGGTCCTGGAATCTGAGACTAGTGTAATGTTAAGGAGGATAATTTGGATTGATATGAATGTGGGATATTGAATTTTGTATGCGTTAGTGGCATGGTGAATAAAATCTTTAGATCTGGATCCTTCTGTAACACTGATTGGTGTTCAGTGATACATGGAATGGAGGTAGGTGTGAGCTCCTGGAGCAAGTAAGCACCTAATTGTTGGAATTTAGCATTTGGGTTGCTCTTGGGAATCCCTCAAGAAAGAATAAATAAATATATTTGCTTTTGAAATTAGTTATTCTCTTTTGACAAAGTGGCACCAGAGCAAATGACTTCACTTCAAGGAGTGTGTTTTAGGAATTGAGAATGAAGTGTCTGTGTGTTCTAAATTTTGGTCTATACAAGGTTGTCTGCACTTCATGCATGAAAAAGTTTCGAGGGCAGCAAGCTCTGTTTTTAAGGTGATTGTTGTGGTTGAAATTACAAACTCACAATAACAATAGAAATGATAGTTGCATGGATATATTTGACTGAACTATTCGAAGCTCATGTCTCAGTGGACGGAGCCGGGTGGGGTTCAATCAAACTACTTGGAGTTCAGTCAATGTGGATAAAAGTTGGTAAGCATCTTGCCTGAGGTGAACAGATGGTGGATTAGCATTAGCTGAAAGGGTTAAGGTGGAACTTGACTAAAAGACAAGGTGGCTTTTCTAGTTAGAGGGGTTGAGGTGGAGAGAATTTTAGGTAAGCAAAATTAAAGTGGCGTTATGAGTGTTCCAAGTAATAGGAAGTTTATAACTTGGTCTTCAAATGCTTCCAAAGTGGGGTTCTTGTGGTATTGATCTATTTTTTATAGGCCACAAAGTGAGTGTTTGCCTTATGAGAAGTTGCCACAGGGCAAAGTGTGGATTCAATTTATGACAATTTCAAGTTGTTGGCTGATAAGTTCTCAGGGATTGGTTTGAATTTCATTCCTGTTGTTGGTCAGCTTTAAAATACATGTTACTCATCTAAAGTTCTTATGTTTGATAAATAATTTTATCCATTTCAATGATGTGTTACATGGATAATATTTTGAAGTTCCTTTTGTGTTCCTTTACTTTTCTCTCATCATTCCCCCAACAAGCTCTGTATCTATACCTTTCAATTTCAGTACCCCTGCAAGCTTAAGATTTGGGATGATTTATCGACTCCCACCCAATGAAATTTCAAAGTAACTGTGTGATTCTCCTTTGCTGCCAACTTTAATGTAAAAAAATTCACACAAGTAATGTCAATATTCTAATGCATAACCTTGAACAGGTGGAGAAAAGCTAAAGAGTTTATTATTCTCAAAGAGAAGCTGATGAAAAAGCCATGAGTTTATGGCAAAGGGAGTGAAGGTCTTCATCTAAAAGTGACAAAGCAATCAAAGGTAGATCTAATCCGTCCACAATGATGCCCTCTGCACCATGATCATCATGTCGAGTCCTCTCGACAGCGGGAATAGGAGACTATTCGACTAGGAGACTTGTTGGGTGTGATTTGGTAAAATGTCCAAAAACATAAAAAGGTTCTTCACATGGAAAGCAAGTGAAATGGGATTGCAACTTGTGTCAACATATGAGGGTGATCAATTAGCATATTCAGGATTAGTGCCGTTCTTTGATTTCCCTTATATTCTGTCACATTTGAGTTTATCTGAGAAGAGAGACATCAATCAATTCCAGCACATGAAAACAGTAGAGAGAGAGATTGGATAAATGCACAGAAGATTTGTTCATTCTACATGAGCAGAACCTGTGGATACGATGCTGATAGAAGTTTGTTTATTAGACAAAGTTGATGAAAGAGTATTTCAAAGATTCTTGTGGTAAGTGGCAAAACTTGATAGATTTTTATCAAACTGACTAAACTTTTTGATTTTTAAAAAGCAGGCCCTTGTCGAATTGGTTCGCATGCAGAACCCATCCATTTAAAGAACTAGACCAGACCATGACTCAGGTTTGAATTTTTTTTCTGATCTAATTATTGATGAACAGTTCCTCACTATTTTAACAAAATCCTTGTCGTGAATAGTAAGGATGAGCACATATAAGATTTTGATCAAGTTGCCTATAATATGCTATCTATTCTTCCTATGGTACTTATCATTGCAGCCAAACTGATCTCTTTTATAATATGCAATTGCATGTGAACTATGTTTCATACATACACACACACACACACACACCATAATCTTGAATTATTTATTACTTTGTGCATATCAAGATATGTTAGCCCCTACTATCTCTTCTATGAGCAAGCTTAAGATATGCCTGCAAGTAACATTTCTTGGTAACTGCAAATAATTGTTTACAACCTCAATCAATGATAGACAGAGTGTTAGTTTTCTTCTTTACAGTTAGACTATTATATTTGGTGAAGATGTGCCTTTATAAGGAATAATTATTGATATCTCAACTTTATAAAAAATGCATTCGCCTTTATGTTTCTTTATTAAATCAAAGACTTTGTGGCTGATTTCCCGAGCATAATAAGATGTAGAAAGCAAGTCAAAGTTTGGCTATGAATTAATTATTCATATATCTAATGGTGGATGGATACACACACACACACACGTGTATAATTGATTATTTATCCACATGTATGATCACAAGTATATTTATATATATTTACACGCTTACATCTCACAAGTATACTCGTATACAAGGTGTGTAATATAATAATTAACCCTAAAACTATAAGAACAGTCGAGACATTTAATTCTTACTCCAAGGAAAGGATACAGGTGGCCACATATACAGCCAAAACTAATGAAGATAATGATGAAGATTCACATATTTAATGTGCATTGTGAAGCCGACTATTCTTATTCTTGAGGCAATAGGCTCGGCTCGGATTCTCTTGAATATTTTGTTTTCTTTTCCATTTCTTTAAAATGCAGAGGTGAAGGATCACATCGTGGAGCTGGCAACGTAGGCATTTCTACAACCATCAAATATATTCCCCAATGATTCATCTCTATCTCTCCCATGGCTGCCAAACTCAAGCTGAATTTTTCTTTTCTTCTGGGACAATGACAAGATCAGCACTGCTGCAGTAATTGCCCCGAACGATGATGAGGTTTTGCACATGGCGTGGGAGTGAGTTCCGAGGAAGGAAGAACAGCATCTCCTCACTCATACGTCAAGAGGTGAGGAAAAGGTCGGGGCATTTGTTTATGGCAGTGGAGTTCACCAAACAAGTGGTGGCCAAATGATGCACAAATAATTGAATGAGATGTCAGATGGAAGGAAGGACGCACGCCATGCAAGGGAGAGAATCCCACCACCCTGCTCCTTTTTTTCTTCTGCGGATTCATAAACAAATGTAGTGATGAAGAATAAAGGAGATGGTTGCATGGGGATGTGTCATTGGGCACTGCCTGGATAACAATAGTCAAAAAGGTGGCAAAAAGCCTTATGTTGCTGGTTTGGATGAGAGATTTGGATCCGATACAACTAATCGAGGTTAGTGGCTCTTTTGCTCCCTCACTAGTTTATTTGCTAATGGTGATTAGATGCGTATAGGCATTTGATTGGCTACGAAAGGGACACTGAAACTGCATGAGGGATGAAAAAGCAATCAGTTAATATAGGTGAAGCTCGTTTCATCTTCAAAAGAAAATAAGAAGATGAAAATTTCAGCTGCTTATGCAGTGCTGATGGTGCAAATCCTATCTGTGATATGCTCGGAATATACGGTGTGTGAGAAAGAAAAGAGGATTCATATGATGGAGCAGAGGGATCGTATTCCTCAGGATTTTATGCATGACTTCTTGCACTGTAGTGTGGAGGACAAGGTTCTTCCCTGCTTTCTCGCATTGTTAATGGGAAATACATGGGTGCTTGGAGGACCAATGACAAAGAAAAAGTGGCAATATATTCTCCAATAACTTTAGCTGATTGCACCTAGCTCCATTGCGTTCCATTTTGACTCCAGATTGTGATTCTCCAAATAATGCTCGTTAAAGCGATGCAATGTGCAATGGACTTGCCGATATTTGGCACCAAACTAGTATGCCTTGCCTGTTATGAACGAGATATGAATTAAGGTGGCAGCAATGCAACCTACTCACTGTGGCATCAGAGGTTCACTCATCCGAAAGCAAAGGTTAGAGACGATACAAAGAAGAGAACAAACTTCAGGAGAAGGTATTGAAAATACACTGAAGGGTATACCTCAATGAGAACTTATGCATGAAATAGATCATGGTTACACTAGATATGCATGATATAAGAACCTTCAAACTATAAGAATGTTAAATACATTACATGCATAATATGGAACAATATTAGAAACTAGAAAAGAAGATATTACAAGATTTGGTCAAATTTACACTTTAAAGAACATCAATATGTATGAAACATTTCTCCTCTCAAATCACACAATAAGACCATATGGACTTGCCCAATATACATTCATTGGGCTTATGTTGATTTTCTATACTTTGAAAACTTGTAGTCACCTATTGGATAGTTGTTTGGACTTTGTTGTGTGGCCTTGGCTAACCTTTGTCTTATGGATAATCTCTTGGGCTTAGATTTACCAACTATTGATCTTGTGTAGGCTTACCCTCATATTTTAGATGATAGCTTGGACTTTGGATGGTGAACTTTATTGGTCAATAAGATATAAATCCTAGGGATCATAGAAGTTAAATTGAGATTTGGTATGAGCATGAAGGGGGGTTTTGTCCGAAACGCAGGTCATGAACTAGGAACAGAGGAAGAAGAAGAAGAGAGAATGAGCGAAGATGACAATTCTTATTCTCCTTTTGAGTCTATTGTTCCGAACATTCTTTTCAAATATGAAATGATACTCTACGTTGTTTGCTTTCTCTAGTTCACCAAATGTCGAGTTCACAAATTATGAATGCAGCCTTGTTTAGAGTTTTTTTCTCATTACAATCATTGCCATTTAAGTTCACAACTGGAGATCTTCCTATGAACTTTGGTTCTTTATTATCTACGATGGATTTGATTTGGAGTTTGATAGTCAATATGGAACACGACTCACAAAACATGACGGCTACACATTTTCTTTAGAGTGGCCAAGTTTGATCATCAAAGCCTTTCCACAGCCCAATTTGCCAAAACTCAAGGAGTGACATGATAAAAATGATGATGTCTCATGGACTCAATCCCTGAGGGTGGCTGGGTCCACGGAAGTTTTCCACCGACCACCAGGGTAAATCGGGAAGTATATATGACGGCCAATTCAGATGCCTAACATCCTTTGATTGCGTTTTCCATTTGGAAGAAAATTCTTACAAATGCGCCGTAGTTGGGGATCGAACCGTGGGTGCCCTGGGTCACAATCCGAATGTCCTATCGTTTATAGGTTGTGTGCGATGTTGGTATGCCTTTCCTCCAAATTGGTCGATAATAAAAATGTCATTTTGTTTGACCACATCAAACCATATGCTTGACACCGGAGGATTGTATGCGTCGTCAGCATGTCCCCTCTCCTAGGTTGGTCGATGATAAAAAATGTCATGTTTGGCCACATTGAATCATATGTCTGGCTACCTCTGCCGCTCGTAAGTTATGTGCATTGTCGACATGTACCTCTCCCAAATTGATAGATGACAAAAAAATATGGAAGACTAGAAGTGTGTTGTTTTTGCTAAACAACCAGTTCTGATCAAACTCCGATCGAAGACCATCTTATAGTTGGATCAACTTGAATTTTTAATCTAGTTCGCAATTAGAGAGCTTCTTGGGGCCAAATCGACTTACTTTCTTTGATAGAATTGTGGAAGACAAACAACACCCTTATTTAGGTTAACAAAGATGCTTTCTATAAGCTTAGATGAGTGAGTTACTATTAATCGAGTCAATTGTTAACAATGCGAACCCTAATCCTACAGTGATGATGTAAATACCATGGGCTACAGAGGTTGCTAGTTGGCAATAAATCTTGGTTATGAGATAATAAGCAAGAGTGAGCTACTGTTAATTTTCACTTCTTTCTTTCCTGACTTTTTTTTAAAAAAAAATTAGTGTCATCTTTTCAACTTTTGGTGATTTACGAGCGCGCAAATTCAATTTTTCTCGTTACACATATATCACCTTCATATGATATATGTTGCAACGATAAAGTTATTGTCATATAACTTAAAAGATCACATATTCGAGTCTTGAAAATAACCTTTTACAAAGTAAATAAAATTACATGTAATATATCCTTTCCCGAAGGAGTTTTCATTGATATTGAAAAAGAGGCGCCTCATAGAACAAGCCTTGAGGTGCATAGGACATGAGTAAGGTTAAGAATAACCCATTCATTTTTTTGTTTTGGATATAAAAGAGAAAAAGAGGAGATAAGAAGTGTATGATTTTACCATGCTTTTACTCTTCTTTCGGATGAAAGATGAGGATTTTTTCGGCTAGTGCCGAAAGGAGGGAGATTTTAAGTGGAACTAAATTGAGGTTTGGAAGTGCTATAATTAGGGGTGAGTAAAAATTCAGTTAAATTGAATAAATTGATCAAACCGAAAATTTGGTTCGGTTATTTCAAAATTTTGGTTATTTTTTCTAAAAAAAATAATTAATTAATTCGGTTCAGTTTCGGTTTTAAAATTTCTTATTCGATTAAACCGAATAAATCAAATTAATCAAATTTAAAAAATAATTTATAAATTCTTAATTCATTAGTAAAATTTTCATAATATTTAAAAAAATTTGATTAATTCGGTTAAAAATCGAATTAACCGATAAAATATCGGTTCAATTTGTTCGGTTTTTATTGGAAAATTCGGTTGGTTCGAAAAAAATCGGTTTATTCGATTTCGATTAATTCGGTTCGGTTCGGTTTTAACCGAATACTCACCCTGAGTGACTATAATTGTAGTTGCACCTCCAAACCATGGCGGGGACGTCGTCATCACAACCACAAGTTCACAATTGGTTGGGCAGCGAAAACAGAGCCCTCGGCGGTGGCAAGAGCCCTTCGGCCCAGTTGCAGCTCCAAGCCATGGTGGTGACGTCGTCGTCGCAGCCGCAGATCTAGAGTTGGCTGGGTGGCGAAAACAGAGCCCCCGGCGACGGCGAGGGCCCCTCAGCCCAGTTGCAACTGCAAGCCATGGCGGGGACGTTGTCGTCGCAGTCGCAGAGCCAGAGTTGGCTGGGCGGCGCAAGCAGCGGACATGCAGCGCCGACGGGGCAGGACAGCGGCAGAGACGTGGATGTCTCGGTCGCGGAGCTCGCCGACGCCATGTTTAATAATCCGGGAAGCAGCATGGACGCCATCTTCTCGCCGAAGAGAATTGAAATTTTATTAATCTATTTTAAGATGAATTTGAATGAACTAATTCATCTAGGTTCACAACTCGTGTCTAGGGGTGAGCAAAAATTCGATTAAACCGAATTAAAAATTCAGTTCGGTTATTTCGGAAGTTTGGTTATTTTTAAAAAAAATGATTAATTCGATTCGACTGAATAAACTGAATTAACCGAATTAATTAAATTAAAAAAATAATTTATAAATTTTAAATAAATAAATTTATAAATCCCTAATTCATTAGTAAAATTTTTATAATATTTAAAAAAACTCGATTAATTCGGTCGAAAACCGAATTAACTGATAAAATATCAGTTCGATTTATTCTATTTTTATTGAAAAATTTAGTCGGTTCGATTGGTTCGAAAAAAAAATATATATATATATATATATATATATTTGATACGCTATGTTTCTATTTGCGACATCCACAATAGAATATTTCGAACGTCTAAAACTATTCCAAGCGTTCAGAATAAGAACAGTGTCATTTTATACCTTTTTTTTATTTTTTACACACAATTAAGTCATTTAGAATTTTATCGGATTTAGGAGTTGGATTATAGTATTAAACATAAAAAAAATTCAAAATGAAAAAAATTTAGATGCTCATGGGATGTGTCGAGTTAATCTTAAATGATTTAATCGTAAGTAAAAATAAAAAATACTACTATTCCTATTCTGGACACCTAGATTGGATCACTTCTAAGCACTCGAAATAGGAACAGTAATATTTTTTATTATTTATTTATTTTTTTTATTTACAATTAAATCATTTAACATTTTTTCCTTTAGAAGTTGGGTTATTAAACATAACAAAAATTAAAATGAAAAAAAAATTAAATGCTCACAAGGTGTGTTGAATTGTTATCTCACACACTCCGTGAGCAATTAAATTTTTTCATTTTAAAATTTTTTATACTTAATAACCAAACCCCTAAACTCTCAAGCAAAATCCTAAATGACTTATTCGTAAATAAAATAAATAAATAATAAAAAAATTATAAATTTACACTGCTCTTATTCCAAGCGCTATCTTTTATCACGAACGTTGTGCGCACTAACAAACACACAATATATATATATATATATATATAATATTCTTTTTTCTAAATCTTAAACCCTAAATCCTAAACACTGATCATTCTTTTCTTAAATCCAAACAATGCACTGAGAATGAATCATTCCGATTACATTACATTCCACACACTATCCAACACTATCAAAGGATGTTTATGAAGTTTAAGATTTAATATTAAAACAATATAAGAAACACAATTATTTGTATCAGAAAAATTACTTGGAAAATACTAAAAAAATGCAGGAAAAAGCAAGAGGTCTGAGAGCAGTCTGTGAACACTGCACACTGACCAAAGTCAACAAGCAGAGAAATTCAGGGCATGCAAACAAACAAAAAAAACGTCAGGATGGAAGGAAGCAAGAAATTACTCACAAAGATCCAAAATGGACCAAAAAAGTGTCTGCATTCCCTAATACGGTTCCAAATCCATCACTGTCTTGGCCATTAAACATGGAAAAATGAAAACTTTAGAACTTTGAATCTTCTTTCCAATTCCAAATCATGTTCTTCCCTCAAAAGCTGGGATCTTTTTTGTCAGAGGACTTGATCGGTGAATGGTTTGAAATCCACAGTCAATTCGATAATGCATGGTTTGTTATCAAGCTCGAGTTCATCTCAAATGCAACAAAAATATGATTCATTATTCATAATGTCGATAGAACATGAAACAAAACATGATTGGTAGTGATGAAGAATTTTCATGACCAGTTCTGTTAGTCAAGAACGCCGCTCAGCTCCGGTTTCATCTGCTGATTTCTTCCAAATTTGGCTCATCTCAAGCAGAATTGATGAAAATAGATTCACGGGTCGATTAATCAATCTAAAGAAATTTTCCATGTTCTTCCATCAGCAACACAATTTGACAGTACATGCCACTGCTTGAGCCCAATATTTCAGTCTTGCTTTAACTTCTTCAGGATCATCGCCTAACGAGATGCAGTTAAAGGACATCGAAGAAGAGTGAGGATGAAGCATCAAACAAAAGGGAAAAGGAAATGAGAAGATCATAATGGCAGCAGAAGACCTCGATGCATGATGGTTTGGAATTTTTCACATAGCTAACCGATTCAAGGTTTTGGAATTTTTCAGATTCTTCTAATTGATTTAAAGATCTGCGTCAGGATCCTAGTTTTCTAAAAGTTGAGCTCTTCTCTCCAGGAAATTTCTCGAAAATTGCTTCGCGTAAACAAAACCGGGGAAGAACTAAAATCTTACCAGGACGGGAGATTCTCCAGTTGGCAACGGGAGGCTGAGAGCTGTTCTGCGCTGCCGAGGACGCCTCTCCGGTCGACTCCAACGACCGGCTCATCGAGTAGCAGAGCTCCAACGCCGGCAGAGTCCCGAAGAGCTCGGGGATCTCCTCGTAGCTGAAGCCGAATCCGAGTTCCAAGCACCCCTTGAGCTCGTCCAAGTCATCGTCGGTGAGGCTCCTCGTCCTCCCGACCCCTACAGCGCCCTCCGACACCGGATCGGCGCCCTCCGCCGTCTCCATGTACCCCTCTAGGGTCACTCCGCCGCCGGGCCGGCTCCTCCGCGGCCACTCAGCCTTCCACGCGGCCTCCAGCCCCATCGCCTCCGCCCTCTTCTTCTTGCTCCTCTTCTTCTTAGCCCTTCGACCGCTAGGGTTAGGGATCGGAAGAAGCGAGTCGGCATCGGAGGAGCCGCTCGAGCTCTCCATCGATCGATTCCTCTTCCACTCACTCCAAGTGGGTGCCCCTTTTATAGCGGAGTTTGGTAGCGGCATGATTGTTGTGTCGCCGTGTCGTCATAATTAGCATATAGCGACATTTAATTAGCGATACGCATTAACTGTAACGGGTTACGAAACGTGACCGATGTAACGGGCGGGTGGATTTGAATTCAACGGTAAGAAAAAAAAGGAAAAACATAAAAGGAAAGGACTTAAAAATAGTAGTTACTTTACTTTTGGATCTGCTGTGAAATTAAATAACTTCAATGTTTAAAATGGGTTTAAATAATAACTTAATTAAATTATTTACTTAATGTATTATTTATGAAAGTTACTATCTTCCGTGAAAAAAATAGAGTCTACCACTCAGTAGCCCCACACGATCGGTCTTACCAGGGGCGGATTCAGAAATAATATTTAGCGGGGGCTAATAAATTTTTTTACAATATAATAATCATTCCAAAACACTCTAAAATCATAAAACTATATCATTCTACTACAGTATAGAGGAATCAATATTTTTTTTAAACGTAAATGTATAAATGTGCGGAAGGAAAAAATCCTCATCTGAAAATCCAGAAATACATCACTCAAAATGCAGATTACTCAATCAAAATGCAGATCACTCAAAATACATCACTCAAAGTACTTTCCAAATTGAAATTCTGATAATTGGATCAATGAAGAAGACCTTAGGAGATACAGAGCATCCCGTTGGGCAGTAAATCACTTTTGAGGTCGGGATATTCCAATTCCCTTCTATTGTAACTTGCATAAAAAAACTTTATTTCAGATAATAGAAAGTGTGCATTTAACTGAAGTATCTTCAGAAATCAAAGTCAATCTCTAGAATAGCAAAAGAACCATATACAGAATAGTAAAAGAACATATCGGGACAGCATTACAAGACCTAGGGCTCTTCTCAAGATACATACAGGGCTTCTCAAGATCTGGTCCAATGATACATATCGGGATAGTGACGTATTTTTTCGACGCTAAAAGTCGAGATTTCGACCCTTGTTCACTTCAATAATCAAATAAATCTGTTTCATCCTAACCAACTCAACTATATCTCGAAGGCAATGTTTTTATTGAAATTATTCTTAATGAAAGAAGCCTTAACCATTTGATTTTGAAATAACTCTATTTATTTTAATTTCAGACGCTCAAAGCTACTATTTTTTCTTTTCTTTCTCCGTTTTAAATTTGCAAAAAAACATCTGTTTTTATAAGAAAGAGCTGAAATATTTATTCATTACATATATAATCACTTGGTTTACTACACTTGACAGTACATAGATCTTGATCGTTCATTTACAAAACGCGATGATTATCTAAACCACTTGGACGATAACTCAGCCGTCCAATTTATCCCAAACTCCAACC